>NC_085025.1:678668-757953 GCF_963692335.1 Osmerus eperlanus
TCTCACTCTCCTCACCCTCCCTCCCTCCCTCCCTCTAGTCCCTCTCACTCTCCTCACCCTCCCTCCCTCCCTCTAGTCCCCTCTCACTCTCCTCACCCTCCCTCCCTCCCTCTAGTCCCCCTCTCACTCTCCTCACCCTCCCTCCCTCCCTCTAGTCCCCTCTCACTCTCCTCACCCTCCCTCCCTCCCTCCCTCCCTCTAGTCCCCTCTCACTCTCCTCACCCTCCCTCCCTCCTCTAGTCCCCTCTCACTCTCCACACCCTCCCTCCCCTCCTCTAGTCCCCTCTCACTCTCTCACCCTCCCTCCCTCCCTCCCTCTAGTCCCCTCTCACTCTCCTCACCTCCACCCTCCCTCCCTCTAGTCCCCTCTCACTCTCCTCACCCTCCCTCCCTCCTCTAGTCCCCTCTCACTCTCCTCACCCTCCCTCCCTCCCTCTAGTCCCCTCTCACTCTCCTCACCCTCCCTCCCTCCCTCCCTCTAGTCCCCTCTCACTCTCCTCACCCTCCCTCCCTCCCTCCCTCTAGTCCCCTCTCACTCTCACTCTCTCCTCTCATCCCCTCCTCCTTCACCCCCCCCCCCCTCCCAGCTGACCAGACTGACTGTGGGAGCTGGGAGTCAGGACAGGGTTTACACATGACATCAGCAGCAGCTACTGTAAGACAGAGTGTGAGTGCGTGTGTGTGTACAGTATGTGTGTGTATGTATTGCTGTGTGTGTTTTGTGTCTGGGCGTGTCAGTCTCACTGATTAATGAGACTGCAGGGTGTGATGACTGCATGTATAATGACTGCAGGGTGTGATGATTGCAGGTGTAATGACTGCAGGGTGTGATGATTGCAGGTGTAATGACTGCAGGGTGTGATGATTGCAGGGTGTGATGATTGCAGGTGTAATGACTGCAGGTGTTATGACTGCAGGGTGTGATGATTGCAGGGTGTGATGACTGCAGGGGTAATGACTGCAGGTGTAATGACTGCAGGTGTTATGACTGCAGGTGTTATGACTGCAGGGTGTGATGACTGCAGGTGTAATGACTGCAGGTGTAATGACTGCAGGTGTAATGACTGCAGGTGTTATGACTGCAGGTGTTATGACTGCAGGTGTTATGACTGCAGGGTGTGATGATTGCAGGGTGTGATGACTGCAGGTGTAATGACTGCAGGTGTAATGACTGCAGGTGTTATGACTGCAGGTGTTATGACTGCAGGGTGTGATGATTGCAGGGTGTGATGATTGCAGGGTGTGATGATTGCAGGGTGTGATGACTGCAGGTGTTATGACTGCAGGGTGTGATGATTGCAGGGTGTGATGATTGCAGGGTGTGATGACTGCAGGTGTAATGACTGCAGGTGTAATGACTGGCTGCAGTCTTCACACTGAGGAGGATGATGATGAAGTCATCTGGAGTCAGGTGGCTGAGCGGTTAGGGAATCGGACTATTAATCAGAAGGTTGCCGTTTCGATTCCCGGCCGTGAAAATGACGTTGTGTCCTTGGTCAAGGCACTTCACCCTACTTGCCTCGGGGGAATGTCCCTGTACTTACTGTAAGTCGCTCTGGATAAGAGCGTCTGCTAAATGACTAAATGTAAATGTGAGTCAAACATGGCTCCCCTCTAGGTGACCAGGCTGAGGTCCCCCAGCGAGGTCCCGCCACCCCAGGGGGGCCCTGTCTGGGGGGCCACCCCAGGGGGGCCCTGTCTGGGGGGCCCTGTCTGGGGGGCCACCCCAGGGGGGCCCTGTCTGGGGGGCCACCCCAGGGGGGCCCTGTCTGGGGGGCCACCCCAGGGGGGCCCTGTCACTTTCCCGGGGTGCCAAATGTGCTAGGTCCGCCACTGGACCATTTACAATAAGTTGTTACATCAATTATTAATTGGCAGCATTTATGCCATTTAGTGGAAGAGGTGTCTTTAAGTAGCCTAACCTTATTGCTTTAGGGGAAATAGGACGAAAATATGTGCAATATTACATTAGCTATTAGAAAGTAGACTATTACATTAACCTGCTCCAAAATGTAGTGAACTTTGTTCCGGCTGGGGGTGGGGGGGGTTGTTGTTCGGACAGACCTGCCCCGACTGCAAAAATAAATCCTAAAGGAAACACTGCACATGCTACAGCCCCGTAGCAGTTACACATGTTACGTATGTTACACATGTTACACCAGCTACAGTCCTGAGGCCTGTTCCATAAAGGCTCAAATAAGTTGGACTTAAAGTCCCAAACCAGACTTGAATTAGCTTAACAAGTCAAGCGGGGCTAAAGAGGTTCCATAAAGGCCAATTTCAGCTCACGCAGTCCTACTAGTTCAAGTCAGATTTAAGTAGTCAAGCTAATTGCGCGTGCACCCTATTCTTAAGCAGCCCGAGAGGTAGAACATGGATCATACCAATCCACCACGGCAAAAAGCAATGCACACGGCCACTTGACTTCTTCCAGAAAGAACGTTCCCTTTAAGCCGTGTACTATGACAGCTCCCTCATCCACCGCTTCATCAGAATGAAACGACACGCCATGATTGACATGAACGATAGGCTACGTAGGTTGAGGTCCTTTCTTATAGACCTTTACTTCATTGATTTAAAAAAACAGACACCCTCTAAACACATTAAATTAAATTGACTTTTTTGACATTGTTTTATAAATAGCCTATTAATCAATACATTATCCAGTAGCCTAACTTTTTAACATGGTTTTCGTGTTGGGCAAATGAGGGATAGATTATTAACAATTATGTAGCTCTGATAATTATACTGGGATCATTTACATTGAGATATAGGCCAATCTTCCTGATGCCTAAACATCTGAAATCACAAACTACCATATAGCCATACGTTTAACGTAGGCTATGGTGTGTTCATCATTGTTTAATGCATTAGGCTAAATGTTGTGGCCTATGTATTTAAGTTGATTTTCTACAAATGTAGCCTACATATTGAACTGGGGGAGAATGAGAAAATTAGCCTGATGTTGTCATACTCATAATTCTAGTCAGAATATGAGTCTGATACCGCTCCGTTGGGCTGTGAGTATGGGGCGTGTTTCAACCGAACCCGGAAAAAATGTCCTCTTCACTCAATTGGATAGACCTACAACCAATCAGAGCAACGTAGTATGTTGTTTGTTGAAAACGAATTCAACCCAAGCGCTCTTTGGTGATGTGGTTGATTACGTTACTGTTGATCATCTGTCCATCATCGTATAAAGCCCGCCCTGACAATTTGATTGGTCCGAACAGTTCTTGTTCGGACATAGTTTTCCCCCAACGAGCGACCCCAGACCCAACCAAATTTTTTTGTGGGCGGGCTAAGTTTGGCTGGCACCCAGGCTATGAGAAAATGAGAATGTCCGTGGTAAATCATCGTTTTCCCGTTGGGTCAGTGTTACAGGAACACGAGCAAGAACGGGCTAAGCCTGACAGTTAGCCTGCCCCAGACCAGGCTAGTTTCGAAGCATGAGTTGCCATAGTAACTGAATTCGAACTACGTTGAGCTGGCTTTATGGAACCGAATGAACTAGAAATGAGTCCGACTAACTGAGATAAGCCTGGCTTATTCGGTAAACTCGCTTTATGGAACAGGCCTCTGTAGCAGTTACACATGTTACACCTGCTACAGTAAAGACCTGTCCTAACCCAGCAGTTACACAGACCGGGGTGTTTACGTCTGAAGTTGTTTACGTCTCCGGTAGTTCTGTCCTGGCTAGGAGGGCATCCTGCTCTGTAACCATGGAGACAACATCCCCCATAAGAGCATCCGTAACACAGAGAGAGAGAGAGAGAGAGAGAGAGAGAGAGAGAGAGAGAGAGAGAGAGAGAGAGAGAGAGAGAGAGAGAGAGAGAGAGAGAGAGAGAGAGACAGAGACAGAGAGAGAGAGAGAGACAGAGACATAGACAGAGACAGAGACAGAGACAGAGACAGAGACAGAGAGAGAGAGAGAGAGAGAGAGAGACATAGACAGACCCACCCTCCTCTCTCTCTCTCTTGTGTGTGTATAAGACATTAGGAAGCTGGGCCGTTTGGTAAGAGTTAAGATACAACCCACAACAATATTACAATCTCTCTCTCTCGTCCCTCTAATCCTGTAAATCCAGTGGCCCGTTTCCTCCACAGGAATGAAAAGGGCCACATCACCATAGTAACAGGATCAATGGCCCATGGAGAGAGAGGGCGATAGAGAGAGAAAGATACAGAGAGAAGGGGAGGGCGATAGAGAGAGAGATAGAGAGAGAAAGATACAGAGGGAGAGAGAGGGCGATAGAGAGAGAAAGATAGAGAGGGTGATAGAGAGGGCGATAGAGAGAAAGATAGAGAAGGAGAGAAAAAGGTTGAGGGGGTTAGGAGAACTATTTGTTGGTAACACACTGTTGATACAATAACCTTTAACCTTTCATCTGCCAGGAAGGCAGCATTACAGACAGGAAGGAACAACATATAAATATATATTTGTTATATACTGCTGTTAATTTTCTACTTTTTATATTTTCTAAAATGACGTTTACCATATGCACCTTCCTGCCATAGTAAATTCCTACTAACTAACTTGGCGAATAAAGCTCTCTCCTCTCTCCTCTCCTTGTACCTCACATCTGTCCCTCCTCTGTGATCACATGGAGAACTCTGTCATTTTAACAAAGGCTTCACAGTAAGAGATGTAGGAGGGGGATTTTAGGAATATTCCTTTTGGGGCATCTTCAAACGCTCACACTGATACAACACAGACAGCGATCATCTCCACCCTGCTGGGACGGGAAGAGGCTCTTATATGTCACAAATTTATTTCAACGTTTTTAACCACAAAGAGCAAAAAAAAAAGTTTGGATTTAACACCAAATAATCAAAATAACACTTTAGCAAAAATGTGTCAGAATCAAGACCGGGGATTGAGCCGTGAGTGCGTTTTAGCCACATAGTAGGGCTATTCTGTTAGCTTAGCATGGAGGTCTAGTAGGGCTATTCTGTTAGCTTAGCATGGAGGTCTAGTAGGGCTATTCTGTTAGCTTAGCATGGAGGTCTAGTAGGGCTATTCTATTAGCTTAGCATGGAGGTCTAGTAGGGCTATTCTGTTAGCTTAGCATGGAGGTCTAGTAGGGCTATTCTGTTAGCTTAGCATGGAGGTCTAGTAGGGCTATTCTATTAGCTTAGCATGGAGGTCTAGTAGGGCTATTCTGTTAGCTTAGCATGGAGGTCTAGTAGGGCTATTCTGTTAGCTTAGCATGGAGGTCTAGTAGGGCTATTCTGTTAGCTAAGCATGGAGGTCTAGTAGGGCTATTCTGTTAGCTTAGCATGGAGGTCTAGTAGGGCTATTCTGTTAGCTTAGCATAGAGGTCTAGTAGGCCTATTCTATTAGCTTGGCTCTGAGTATGGAGGCTCCATTGTGTGAAGAAGGATTTCCTGCAAGACTGGAGAAAGAGGACAGGGGGGAGAGGTGGGGAGGTCTGGAAAGCTGCCATGGGAACCCTCTTGTGGGGGGGAGGGGGAGAGAGAGAGAGGGGGGGGATAGAAAACAGAAAGAGAAAGGGAGAAAGGGAGGTGGATACATGTTAATATTCAGAGCCACCCTCAAGCCTGCTGTCGCCACAGCTGAGAGGGGGAGGAGAGGGAGGGCTCTGTGTGTGTGTGTCTGAGGGATTGGATGGATCAGGATCTGGTTCTCAGGTAAGTCTTGCAGCCCTGCCCCCCCCCCCCTCCCCACACACACACACACAGAGCGAACAAGGGCAGTCCTGTTACTTGACAGGTGTGCGCTCACTACCCTGCTGCTAGCTGTTTTCTGAAACGCGGCGGCCATCTTGAATCTGTTTTCCCCGGGCCCCCCTCTGACCTCAGAGCCCCTCTGACACAGGTCAGACAGTCTGTTTAAGCGCAGAGCAGCCAATCACCATCCAGCTCATGGGGGGGGGGAGAGCCACCTGTTGGAGACCCAGACTGGTGAGACCAGAGACTGAAGGTCTTCCTGCTGAGACCATACCAGCAGGTAATACACACAGACAGACAGGTAGACCACAACAGCAGGTAATACACACAGACAGACAGATAGACCACACCAGCAGGTGATACACACAGACAGACAGGTAGACCACACCAGCAGGTAATACACACAGACAGACAGATAGACCACACCAGCAGGTGATACACACAGACAGACAGGTAGACCACACCAGCAGGTGATACACACAGACAGACAGGTAGACCACAACAGCAGGTAATACACACAGACAGACAGATATACCACACCAGCAGGTGATACACACAGACAGACAGGTAGACCACACCAGCAGGTAATACACACAGACAGACAGATAGACCACACCAGCAGGTGATACACACAGACAGACAGGTAGACCACACCAGCAGGTGATACACACAGACAGACAGGTAGACCACACCAGCAGGTAATACACACAGACAGACAGGTAGACCACACCAGCAGGTAATACACACAGACAGACAGGTAGACCACACCAGCAGGTGATACACACAGACAGACAGGTAGACCACACCAGCAGGTGATACACACAGACAGACAGGTAGACCACACCAGCAGGTGATACACACAGACAGACAGGTAGACCACACCAGCAGGTGATACACACAGACAGACAGGTAGACCACACCAGCAGGTAATACACACAAACAGACAGGTAGTCAGACAGACAGACAGACAACCTCACCTCTGTGCCATCACCTTGTCTCACCTGCTGTACGGGGTAGTTACACAGACCTGCTCCACACACACACACACACTATCCCACAGCTGTTGAGCGTAAAAAAAAGAGCAATCCAGAGTGTTATTATGTCGTGGCAACATGTTGTTGAACTCTGGAGCGTGGAGAGAGAAAGGCATAATCTGACCTGGATTACTGCCTGAGCCAAGCAGGGCAGACAAGGGACACACACACACACAGACACGCACACACACACACAGACACACACACATCTCTCCCTCCACCAGGGCACAGGGACATACACACTCACATCAGCTGTCTGTTGTGAGGGTGTGTATGTATGCGTGTGTGTGAGAGACAGGTGACAAACAGTCCTGTTCCTAACCATCTGTGAAGAAGTAGAGAGCAGGTAGACCGTCTGACTGGAGGCTTTTAAACTTTAATAACATGCAGCAGGAGACCTACCTAGGGGGACATTATTAAGCTATACTGGTCTCTTTCTCCTCTCTCCCTTCCTCTCCTCCCCTCCTCTCCTCCTCTCCTCCCTGTCTCTCTGCCTGTCATTCTTGCCTAACCCAGCTATGACGGTCCCAGCTGTACTAATGTCAGGTAAGCAGATGTCAGTGTGTGTGGGACTAGTCTAGGACTGTAGTCTAGGACTACTACAGTGTTTAAGAAGGCTTCAAATAGTATCATCGGACCAAAACAAATGAGTCAACAACATTTACTTACACAACCTCGATCCTGCTGGAAAGTTCTACAAGTTCCTGGAAAAGACTACAGAAGACATGGTTGTGTGTGTGAGTGTGTGTGTGTAAGCGTCATTCAGCCTCTCTCTCCCACTAAACACACTCATTTGTCAGGAGTGCAGTTTAGTTCACACGCCTGAAGAGAAAGAGGAGAGAGAGAGGAGAGAGAGAGGAGAGGAGAGAAAGAGAGGGAAAAGAGAGAGAGAGAGAGAGAGAGAGAGAGAGAGAGAGAGAGAGAGAGAGAGAGAGAGGAGAGAGAAAGAGAGAGGCGCTCTCTACGGAGTAGGGTTTCAGCTCCAGCCAGTCCCTCTCAGTGTGTGTGTGTATCCCCACCCCCCCTCTCTGATCTCTGTGCCTCTCCTTTCCTCTCCTTTCCTCTCCTTTCCTCTCCTTTCCTCTCCTTGCGTATGAGGCGAGCATAGTGGAATTTAGAATTCCCTGCCTTTTGCGTTGCCCGGGCAACCTGCTTTAGATGAGGAAGTATTCTGCAGTCTCTATTCAACATGCCCAGCGTGGAGGGAGAAGGAACAGCATCTAAACACAGTTCTCTGTGCATGTGAGTTAATGCATCTGTGAGTGTATGTGCATGTGTGCACACATTTTTTTAAGTCAGTCACAAAAGTAAAAAAAAAAACTCTGCAGTAATCCAAGTTATAGATAGCCCAGTGCTAACGCTGATAGCCTACCATTAATGCTGACATAGCTTATCGCTAACGCTGATAGCCCAGAACTAATGCTGAGATAATGCAGCCCACCGCTAATGCTATTCCAGTGTGTTTGGACACAATCACCTCCTCCCTTCTAGCTGCACGTTTCTCTCTGTGCACTTTCTATTGGCCCTCAAGCTTTTCACAAGTTAGTGTCAGCAAGCTAATCTCACGAGACAAATAAAACGTTACTGTACCCAAGGGGAAATTTGTCCTGGACTCCATGCTACAGTTTATCCCAGTAAAGAACAACAACACCAATCAAAAACACATAACATTTAAATCCAGAAATTATCTATTTAATGAATAAGTATAGTATAACTAATTCACAACAAAGTGCCAAGTTAGCAAGTCAATGTTAGCAAGACGGTGTTAGCGTGGCGTCTCCATGGTGACAGGGACACTGAGCTGCTGAACAAGCTTCAAGTGTTCGACAGGGCAGGAATCCATCAGATGTTTACTAACACGCACACACACACTCACACAGGTGTGTGTGTGTGTGTGTCACAGAGGGAGTGAGTGAGTGAGTGAGTGAGTGAGGGAGGGAAGAGGGGAGGGAGAGGGAGGGGGGTATGCCTGCAGGAGAAGAGGGATTAGTACAGCCGAGCATTACTGCAGCTGTAGCAGCACTCCTACTGAATCTGCACGCGCACACACACACACCCCTCCCCCCTTACACACTCACACACACCCCTCCCCCACCCGTCTCCATGGCGCCAGGGCAGACTGCTGGTGTGAGACTAGAGCTGAAGGTCAGAGGTCACTGTCTCCACCGTGACCTGGGGCTGGCGCGGGTTGACCTGTGTGCTTCCAGTGGTCTGCACAAGAGGGGGAGGAGGAGGGAGGAAGGGAGGGAGGGTGTTTCCAGCTGAACCGTTCCACACTACATCTGTTTTCTATGGGAATCCAGGAATTAGCCCTCTCAGTCCCACAGACAGCATCAGCAGGACAGAGTTTGCCCTCACAGCACAGACAGAGCAACAGGACAGAGTTTGCCCTCACAGCACAGACAGAGCAACAGGACAGAGTTAGCCCTCACAGCACAGACAGAGCAACAGGACAGAGTTAGCCCTCACAGAACAGACAGAGCAGCAGGACAGAGTTAGCCCTCACAGCACAGACAGAGCAGCAGGACAGAGTTAGCCCTCACAGAACAGACAGAGCAGCAGGACAGAGTTAGCCCTCACAGCACAGACAGAGCAACAGGACAGAGTTAGCCCTCACAGCACAGACAGAGCAGCAGGACAGAGTTAGCCCTCACAGCACAGACAGAGCAGCAGGACAGAGTTAGCCCTCACAGCACAGACAGAGCAGCAGGACAGAGTTAGCCCTCACAGCACAGACAGAGCAGCAGGACAGAGTTAGCCCTCACAGAACAGACAGAGCAGCAGGACAGAGTTAGCCCTCACAGAACAGACAGAGCAGCAGGACAGAGTTAGCCCTCACAGAACAGACAGAGCAGCAGGACAGAGTTAGCCCTCACAGAACAGACAGAGCAGCAGGACAGAGTTAGCCCTCACAGAACAGACAGAGCAGCAGGACAGTGTTAGCCCTCACAGAACAGACAGAGCAGCAGGACAGAGTTAGCCCTCACAGCACAGACAGCATCAGCAGCCCTGGCCAACACCACTGCTCCCTACAGCAAACTGATACACACAGACAGAAGGCTGCTCTGATACACACAGACAGAAGGCTGCTCTGAGTTGAGAGGGAGACATGGAAGGATGTATCTGTTCAAAATCAGTACTACAAGTCATTCTTCATAAGAATCCTATATCATATCATTTATAGTTGGTTTCCCAGTATTATGCTTTGTATTACATTTACATTCAGTCATTTAGCAGACGCTCTTATCCAGAGCGACTTACAGGAAGTACAGGGACATTCCCCCGAGGCAAGTAGGGTGAAGTGCCTTGCCCAAGGACATAACGTCATTGGGCACGGCCAGGAATCGAACCGGCAACTTTCTGATTAATAGCCCGATTCCCTAACCGCTCAGCCAACTGACCCCTTAATGTAATAATTCATGTAAATTGCAGGTTCAAATACCCCCTGTGTGTTGTAAGAGGGGTGGATAAGGAGGGAGGGAAGGGAGGGGTTGAGAGGGGTGGTGAGTGAGTGAGGAGAGGAGAGGGAGGTGAGGGAGGAGAGGAGAGGGAGGTGAGGGAGGGGAGGGAGGGGAGGAGAGGAGAGGAGAGGAGAGGAGAGGAGAGGAGAGGGAGGTGAGGAGAGGGAGGAGAGGGAGGTGAGGGAGGAGAGGGAGGTGATTAGAGGGAGGTGAGGTGAGGAGAGGGAGGGAGGAGAGGGAGGTGAGGGAGGAGAGGGAGGTGAGGAGAGGGAGGGAGGAGAGGGAGGTGAGGGAGGAGAGGGAGGTGAGGGAGGAGAGGGAGGTGAGGAGAGGGAGGTGAGGAGAGGGAGGGAGGTGAGGAGAGGGAGGTGAGGGAGGAGAGGGAGGTGAGGAGAGGGAGGTGAGGGAGGAGAGGGAGGTGAGGGAGGAGAGGGAGGTGAGGGAGGAGAGGGAGGTGAGGGAGATGAGAGAGGAGAGGG
Source organism: Osmerus eperlanus (assembly GCF_963692335.1). Taxonomy (NCBI): domain Eukaryota; kingdom Metazoa; phylum Chordata; class Actinopteri; order Osmeriformes; family Osmeridae; genus Osmerus; species Osmerus eperlanus. Next base: position 689,334 of record NC_085025.1, read on the forward strand.
AGGTGAGGGAGGTGAGGGAGGTGAGGGAGGAGAGGGAGGTGAGGGAGGTGAGGGAGGAGAGGGAGGTGAGGGAGGTGAGGGAGGAGAGGGAGGTGAGGGAGTGAGATATCAGGAGCCTGTGGCAGCTCTCTGGTGGTCACCCTGCTGTGTGACATAACTCATTATGACGACACACGTCACCAGAAAACACTGGTATCATTCATCAGAGACACTTCATAATGTGCTATGCACACTCAGGAATCACACATTTGTGCACACATACCAAAGCGCACACACACACACACAGAGATAACAACAGGCTGGCTTGTGCCAGTTTTTACTTATGAGCGTCTGTGAACAAAAGGTAGAGGGGGAAGAGAGCCACGCAGGAACATTTTCAGTGGATTAAACATTACGTAAAATCAAATGAGCATCAAGTCGGCGGTATGAGCGGTAATCCTGGGAGCTAAAACACAGGACGACTTCCTCAACCTGAGACACAAAACTCCTCCACAATGACGTCAGCAGAGGAAAGACAAGCAGACAGGGCTGCAGTTTTTACTGATGAAAGAAAGAGAAATGTGGGAGATTAAGGATGGATTGCCATCGAGGGAGAATGGGAGGGAGAGGGGTACAAAGAGAGGGAGGGGGGAGGGAGGGAGGGGGGGAGGAGCAGATGGTTGAGGGGTGACAGTGAGAACAGGATCACTGGAACACAAGAACTTATTTTCCACTTCATGTTCTGCAGATGTCAATGATCTTACTACCACCCCAACCCCAAAGGAGAGGACGTGAGGTGCAGGACAGGAGAGAAGGAGAAAAGAGGAGAGGAGATTATATGTTAGAGGGCAATGAGAGATTAAGGTTTGCTTTTGATGCTGCTCACAGACTAATACACACACACACACACACACACACTCCTCTCCTCTCCTGAGTGATGAGTCAGTCATTAGGTTCAACACAAAGCTGCAGCAGATGATTGGAGCTCAGCCTGACTGACCCCGGACCAGCCAGAGAGCTGCACTTCACTTCCTGTCACCCTATCTTTACTGAATAGCAACTATCACAACATCAATCCTGGTTTTGATTCAGACAAATCGTTTCTACACATGCAAAAGTGTGTGTGGGTGTGTGTGTCTGTGGGGGGATTTCAGGCCCCCTCCGTGTAATCCCTAACACAGCAGTCTCCTCTGTGTAATCACTGACTAACACAGCAGCAAATGGCCATGGTTAAACCGTCCAAGACAGCAGACCAGCCTTCACCATCTGTCAACCTCCACACACCTGTCATGCCTCCCCTTCATCCAACACACACAAACACACACCATTACTGGGGGCCTGGGCTGGGGGGCTTGGTGGCCTGGGCCAAGGGGCCTGTGCCGGGGGGCCTGGGCCGGGGGGCATGGGGGGCCTGTGCCGGGGGGCCTGGGGGGCCTGTGCCGGGGGGCCTGGGGGGCCTGTGCCGGGGGGCCTGGGCCGGGGGGCCTGGGGGGCCTGTGCCGGGGGGCCTGGGCCGGGGGGCCTGGACCGATCTCCATCAGAACAGCCTTGCTGAGAGAGGGACACACACACCAGGGTGAGTACTGGTTCCCTCCTGACCTGTGACCCCCAGCAGAGCTAGCAGACTTAGCTCCCCATGCTAGCACCTTAGCTCCCCATGCTAACACCTTAGCTCCCCATGCTAACACCTTAGCTCCCCATGCTAACACCTTAAATCCCCATGCTAACACCTTAGCTCCCCATGCTAACACCACATACAACACCTAGTCCTCTCAGATGTAGTCTAAGACAACTCTATATTATTCTGATTTATGAGTGTGTGTGTGTGTGTGTGTGTGTGTGTGTGTGTGTGTGTGTGTGTGTGTGTGTGTGTGTGTGTGTGTGTGTGTGTGTGTGTGTGTGTGTGTGTGTGTGTGTGTGTGTGTGAGCGAGAGAGAGAGAGGTTAAGTCTTGAAAACAAGCTCATGACAGGACCAGAGATATGCTGATGGTGCATAAAGGAGCGCCACAGCAGCTCCCCCCCAGGTGAGCATCTGGTCCATCAGTCCTCATCACACCACGGTCTGTCCTGATTCCCTGATCACGGCGCGCACACACACACCTGCAAGGCACTCAGATAGCGACCGTCCAGCTGCTTCAATACCGCTGATTACAAATGGCATGATCGTTCGCACTAGCAGGATGTGATTCTCCAGTGTGACGTGTCAGTATGTTTTCAGCGGCAGCACCAACACGCTTCAGCTGGTTTGGCAGGTGAGCTCAGCACAAAACCCAACACACGAAACCACGCGCTTGAATTAATGTGACATCAAATACATTCTAATTCAGCGCCTGTGCCAGATTATCCCGGAGGTAATACAGTCCAAGCAGAAATACCGGCGGTTTAACAGCTCAAAGCACATCTCGCCTCTACGATCAGAAGAACAACGTGTAGTCATGTATGTTGACAAAACAGTTTCAGACTCGATCACTGTCCATGCCCCCTGCGCATGACGACCAGATCAACTGATCAGTTCAAGTTAACGCTGTGAACATGGGAACTGTATGGGCAGGGCTCTCCAATACAGTACTGCATTGCAACAGATAGACATTGTGTGTTTTATAATGTTTTACCCTTGTGCACTTTCACTTTGATTCGTCCAGTCGTGTCTGTGTATGTTTAGATGTTACTGGCGCGTGTCATTATCGATGCAGATTAAAAGCTGTCCGCTGAGAAACCTTTCAGAGCGCAGTGTTCTGTTTGGCACGCGGTGAACTCGAGCTCTGTGGCTGCACTGCAATTCAATCTGCTGGGGATGCAGAATACATCCTAGCTGAAGCAGGCTTAATGCGAAAATACTTTCTACACACCGATAACGATTCAGGGCATTGGAATCGAATTGGTGGCTACGGATAGTAATTCGACCGTGTTCTAAATAGCCTACTAAAGTAATGCATATTTAATTAAATTCTTACATCACGTTGCAGCTTTCAATATGATCGTTTTTCGTAGCAGTAAGAATGGGAATATCACTCACCTCATGACGATCCGGCTGTCGCTTAGCTACGATGCGATCTTCGTTGTCAACTTCGATTGAAGAAATATGTTGAAATACTTTTCGAAAAGTTCGCACAATTTGTCACAGAGAGAATATCAATGGAACGTCGCCGGAGCGAAAGAGGCTCACAGTAATATCCAATAAAGTTTTTTTTTTAAAAGTGAAAATGTAAAAAAGGGTTTTCTCCTACATGATCGACTGCATTTCACAATTGTTTACGCCACCATAAACAGTGGAAACAGGAGAAAACATAACGGGTTTATGTCCTCTGAACTCCAGTCGTCTCATCTAGCGGCTGAGAGCCGCGGCGTTCAGTCTGCTGCTATTGACGCAAGGTTTTTACACAAGTACGTGGGACACGTAGGAGACGTAAAAAGAAGTTGCCACAATCACTGATCTGAGATCATTTCGTCCCATAAAATTAAATTACATTGAAGTAGTAAGAAAATGAAATGACCCCACCTGGGATCAGTTGATCGCCCCACCATGTTTCCACCCCCTCCAATCTTTGAGGACGCAAGAGCAAAGTTGTGCCTCCTTATGAAACATCAGAGGAAAGTGATTTTAGGCGAATATGGATTTGGATGCTTACAAATAGTTGGCACGTTGGGCCGCAGCGTGGTAAAGTAGTTTCAATGGCATCAAGTGTTCGTGTGTTTTGTGACAATAAATATTAACTGAATTAAGATTATCAAGAGTTATCTTTGTAGTTACTCCAAACAATTGTTTAGCCATTCAATGATTCGCAGCGTGATCCTTTCCTAATCAAAATGAAATACTCACATATATTCTTATGACAATGTAATATATAATTGTATTAGAGGCCTACTTAATACTTAAATGCTCTTAGAAATACAGAGAACACACAGTAACTTTTAGAAGTTCATCTAGCTCTTCAGGCACTGTGTGAGAGTGAGAGCCAGAGAGCCAGAGAGCCAGAGAGCCAGAGAGCCAGAGAGCCAGAGAGCCAGAGAGCCAGAGAGCCAGAGCCAGGGTTGATGTTCCAGGACATGTGTCCCTCCCTGGGGCTGGTGAGGCTGGGGCTGGTGAGGCTGGGTAAATCAGAGGCCCTGTCACTGTGGCCTCTCACACCGTCTATACATCTAATTTGCTGTCAGCTGGACATAAACACGCCAAGCTGACGTCACCATCACAGAGCGGCAGCAGCGGTCTGACTCGTCATGGTTATTCCTGCTGCTCTGCACTGTGGGGATTAGCAGATAGTACAGATATTAATATTGTTGCATTGTAGTTGAGACATTAGTATACATACCGTCATCACGTCGTTTTAATTTTATATAATTTTTATTGTGAAATTAAGGATAACCGAAAAATCAATCAAAGAGCGCTATATGACATAAAACGAACTCGCAATCACATAATACAGTTATCGTTAATCAGTTAGGCTTAACCTACGTATGTATTGTAATATAGGCTATTCTAGCAGACACTTAGCCTGAAAGAGAGCGCTCTAGCAGTGAGCTACACCCATCCCTGTTCCCTACTCTGTCATAGGCTATTGGAGATAATCATAGGTAAAATTAAGGTCTGAGGCAAATGCTGTCTTATGCCTAGTTGACTACCAGATGTCCTTTGTGTTTTGATAATATATTAGTTAAAATAGCAACAATGATAGTTCATTACCCCCCTCCCCCATCTCCTACATTATAGGCCTGTTACATTTTTTCAATTTATCAGACGTTTTTATCCAGAGGCGTTAAAATAGGCTCGTGCATGAACTGCGGCAGAAGATCGACGAGAAATGCACAGGCACGAGCATTTAAACATTGCAACGTGATAAAGGTAAATGACTGACGAAAGTTCGTATTAAAATATCAACATCAGTGCTTATTTACTCCATGGCCACGTACAAATCCGCGAACTCTTTCCGCCATCTTTTGGTTGTTTCACAGAACTACAGTGTTTGTAAACGTTTGCACGATCTCGTTCGTTTTTGTGCAACTACTCTGTGTACGCTGCTCAAACACTTCACCTCTCAGCGCGTTTCGCCTTTATTGAGATCAAACGTATTAAAATATTCAACGTATGAACTGTTTCTTAAATATTTAGAGTAATTAGTAGGCTAGTCCCTCTCGAAAAGGAACAGGGTAGATTTCACGTGTGGATCTTTGCTTGAATTGCGACATACCCAGCACAGTTTCAGTACCAAGTCCTGTGATTGGCTTACAACATCCTGGTCCAATTGCGTTGTGGGTTATTACTTTGCTCCTGCCTGGTCTGGGTTCGCTGATGTGGTGATCGGGAATTAGCAAACCTTCGAGGCCAGTTCACACTCATCTTTAGTTTGTATATGTTTCACATTTATAAAAAGTATGCCTTATTTTCAGACCTGGGAAGAGTTCGCTCGTGCGGCCGAGAAGCTTTATCTGACAGATCCTATGAAGGTAAAAGTTCGAAGTTAGATTTTCTTTTGAGAACGAGCTATAGCTAGACTAGCTAGCTAGTTTGCTAACGAGCTAACATGATTCCAGACTGCCGATAATCGCTAAGATTTTGCGTATATAGCGACATACAGTCGTTTTAGAGCACCCTTATGTCAACTCTTCGTTAAATCATCAAGGTCCCATGAGTAGCCAAGATTTAATACATGTTGAGGATCATTTGCTGATCTAAATTAGCTTGATACCCAATCGTGTTGTCCAACGTTTGGTAAATTATGTATTTCTATGCAGTTCAGACTGTAGAGTAGGTACTCTAGCTAGGTAGTGCAAGCTGTTAGCTAACAGTCTACAAACATGCAGCACTAGGTATTTGCATTATAATCAGAGTTGTATCTATGTTGTCAATTATTATCAGTCATTACTTACATTTCTTTTATTACATTATTGGTCATTCATTTCAACCTTTTTGATTTGCTCATAGCTAATATTTTTTAATTGTTTTATTCCTGTGTGTAGGTCCGGGTGGTCCTAAAGTACCGGCACTGTGACGGTAACCTTTGCATCAAAGTAACCGACGATGCTGTGGTAAGTACAGTAGACTAAGTCAAGCAAAATACGTCCACGTTGCTTTCTGGAGATTTTGTGAATTTATGCCTTCAGAGTTCAGAATTTATTTAGCAAATTTCCAATCACATATTAATGTGTGTTAGAGTAACACGGCGGATATCGCTCAATCGAAAACGTTTGACAACATAGTGGCAAGATTGAACAGATTCTGATCGTAGATTTTCTAAATGTGGATTTAGAGCAGTTTAACCAAATAAAAAACATTTCATATGCCTTTTTACGAGCAATGTACCCTGTTACAGAGGGCTTCACAAAGATCTTAAACAGAGATTTTAGTGAGGGATCTCTTCCTCCAGAGACGGTTGGCATAATACTGCTGTGTGATGTTTGTTGTCCTGCCTGGCTACAGTGTTTGCAGTACAAGACGGACCAGGCGCAGGACGTGAAGAAGATCGAGAAGCTACACGGGAAACTGATGAGGCTGATGGTCTCCAAGGAGTCGCACAGCGGCGCTATGGAAACGGACTGATCTGACCCGTCGTTGCAACCGACTCCGGAGTAGTGGACTGGCCGTCGGTCAGCAGCACGTTTAAACAACACGACGCCGGACAGCTGAGAGACATTGGGATTGATTGGAGGAGAGGAGGAGGAGAGGGGGGGGGGGGGAATGTAGGGATGGTGGGAATCAAACCCTGAGATGGAGAGTTGAACTTGCTCAGAGCCAGGATGGAGCTCTGGTAAAGGGCTTGTGTATTTATTTTAAAGATGGGACAATAAGAGACGTGTCTTACTCACATAGATGATTTTCATTATGGAGCCTATGTACTTCTTTTAGGTTTTCATTCGTTTGTCTGGAGGAACTGTTGTTCAGGACCATGTTGGAAGTGAAGCAGAACCTATTTTCCTCAAGTGAAAGAATCGTGCCTCCAATGTCATTTCAGCAACTCTGCTAGTTAGTTATATAGGCTACTCAATAAATGTTTATATGCCCCATTATTGCTTATTTATTTCTACAGAAACCTGTTTTATGTGCAATTTTAGTGTCCTGAAAATATCTAATGTCTTATCTGTGCTGATCTATTTCAAGACGGAACCGACTTTTCATAAAATTTTATTATGATGAAGGAAAATTAACTACCCTGAAAAACTACATTACCCAGAATACTCGAAATCCATTTCAACACTGTGTCCCAGAGGGCAGAACAGTTCGTGGTCACTCTGCTTCATATCGCTCGTGGAATAACAAACTCGCAGTGACCAGGTATGAACAATGTGACAGGATTGTATCTTGACAAAAGTTAGCTTGCGTATTAAGTGGTTTTTACCATATTTGTAACCTAAACATTTAACTACGTTCTGCAGCGGGTTACAGCCTGGTCATTATGTAATGGATGTGCGTGACAATGTTGCAAGTAGAATAAGAGACTCGACTTTCATGCATTGTTTAACTACGGTCTTGCATACAAATGATTAAATTAGTTACAATTTCATTTGAGTTATTTCGTGTCGTTGGGTCTGTAGCATAGAACACATGCAAACAATGAAAGTTGACCAGTATCAGTTAAATATCGACCCTTGAACCATTAAACGCTCTTTCGGATCCGCTGTTTGCGACAGACAAAATAATGATATGTATTCTAGTTTTATCTATGACTTGTGGACTATTTGGCCAATGTCCACAACATGCCACAAGTGCGTTTATACTGCCTTGACCCACTCCTTGAACCGTCACCCCCAAAAAGCGTTTGGGCTGGTTGCCAATAGCTTTATCCAGATCAAATCTGGATCTGCTATTTCACATTGTTGTTTGTTTGACAACTCGTACCTCTCTGTGATTACACTATTGACTAAAATACAAAGTTAAACGAATTTTATATCAAGTTATCCATGCAACATTGTACGTCGTATTTCTCAAAATTCCCTCCGTAATTTGTTGATGAATTAGTGGGCCATAGAGAAAAGCTTTGTCACGCATTTTGGCAGTTAGTAACTATGACCCTGTGCCGATGTCATTCCATTCTCTACCTAATCCCTCCAGGACTGGGGATTTATTGCAGCAACAACACCACCTCTGTTCTACTCTGTTGCTGAAAACCTACCTCTGGTCAATTGTGTGGTGATTTTACTGCCATAGTTAGAATTATGAATTCAGCTGTCGGCCTCGTGTCTGTTCATGTCTGTGGAGAGCCAGTGTTTCAGGGGCAGCTTTCGGAGCACAATCTTTATCATTAACCCACACATTAAGATAAACTCTTCATTCCTTCTCCCTGATGCATGAGCCCCTGCCTGCTGTGTCTTTGCCTCTCAAACTTCCCATCTGTCCAATCCTCAATCTCATCAACCTCACCTGTCTCCCTCTCCCATCCTCTATCTCTCTCGCCCCGTCTTTCTCTTTCGTCCTGCCTCCCGTCTCCTCTCCCCCACCCTCCAGCAGACTGGCACCATGTTGACAGAGGTGGTCTTGGCCCTTGTGGTAGGAGGGGTCATCTACTTCCTGGTCCAGCGGAGCAGGAAGCAGGTTCTAAAGACGGAGGATGGCTGGTGGGGGGCAGGAGCGCCCCCTGGTGGAGAGGAGGACCAGAGCATTCGCCCATTCACGGTCCAGACCAGCGATGGGGAGATAGAGGTAACATGTTCTTCAAGCAGAAACTTGAAAGTACGAGGGACATTTGACCTTGCAACCTGAAATGCTCTAAACACTGAGCTATACCCATCCCCATGCTCTACCACTGAGCTATACCCATCCCCATGCTCTACCACTGAGCTATACCCATCCCCATGCTCTACCACTGAGCTATCCCCATCCCCTACCACTGAGCTATACCCATCCCCATGCTCTACCACTGAGCTATACCCATCCCCATGTTCTACCACTGAGCTATACCCATCCCCATGCTCTACCACTGAGCTATCCCCATCCCCATGCTCTACCACTGAGCTATACCCATCCCCATGTTCTACCACTGAGCTATACCCATCCCCATGTTCTACCACTGAGCTATACCCATCCCCATGTTCTACCACTGAGCTATACCCATCCCCATGCTCTACCACTGAGCTATACCCATCCCCATGCTCTACCACTGAGCTATACCCATCCCCATGTTCTACCACTGAGCTATACCCATCCCCATGCTCTACCACTGAGCTATACCCATCCCCATGTTCTACCACTGAGCTATACCCATCCCCATGCTCTACCACTGATGTGACATTTTCTTAATTTTTTCTGCTGGTCTGAAAAAATACTGGCCAAGCTTTTTAAATTCCAATCGGATCTGCCTGATGCTGTTGTGTGTCGACAATAAATCAATGTAACCATCCACTGAGCTATACCATCCCCAGCTGATGTGGATCCCTCTGTGCCAGCAAGATGATGTGAAGGATCAGATGGCTGAGCGGTTAGGGAGTTGGGCTATTAATCAGAAGGTTGCCAAATGACGTTGTGTCTTTGGGCAAGGTACTTCACCCTACTTGCCTTGGGGAGAATGTCCCTGTACTTACTGTAAGTCGCTCTGGATAAGAGCGTCTGCTAAATGACTAAATGTAAAGGCGCCTCTGTGCAGGACTTGTACCGCAGGATAGACCAGACAAGGCCCGTGGAGTCTCTGGAGGACAGCCAGTTCAACTACGGCTTCAACTCCATCTACTTGCAGAAGGTGGTGTCCTACTGGAGGAATGACTTTGACTGGAAGAAGCAGGTGGAGAAGATCAATAGATACCCGCACTTCAAAACCAACATTGAAGGTGAGAAAATCTTACACAGCTGAGAGGATCGTTAGATGGGGTTACTTGTGCGCACTGGATGTGGAACATTTCTGCTTCCTACAGCAGTTTAATAATTGAGCAGATGCTGTAATCCAAAGCATCACACAAACAGTGCATATAGAAGGTAGGCAGATGAAGGATCAGAACTGCAGGATCAGTACTGCAGGATCAGTACTGCAGGATCAGAACTGCAGGATCAGTACTGCAGGATTAGTACTGCAGGATCAGTACTGCAGGATCAGAACTGCAGGATCAGTACTGCAGGATCAGTACTGCAGGATCAGAACTGCAGGATCAGAACTGCAGGATCAGTACTGCAGGATCAGTATTGCAGATTTAGAACAGTATTCAAGGATCAGTACTGCAGGTTTAGAACAGCATTTTGGTGGTCAGGTCGGTCTGTCTTTCCCAGACACAGAGCAACATTATCCACATCTCACCACACAATTATTTATATGAATCTGCTCCAGCTCCAGAGCACCAACACTCGGTAACCACGGCCGTCTTTCACCCAACTTTCCAGGCATCGACGTCCACTACGTCCACGTCCAACCCCGGAGCCTCCCGGAGGGGACGAGCGCGGTCCCCCTCATCATGGTGCACGGCTGGCCCGGGTCCTTCTACGAGTTCTACGGCCTGATCCCGCTCCTGACTGGGCCCTCTGACCCCGGCAACCTCTGCTTTGAAGTCGTCTGCCCCTCCATCCCGGGGTACGGCTTCTCTGAGGCACCCCGCAAGAAAGGTAGCTTTCGTCACCCTGGTGTGAGTGCAGGGTTTGACTCAGTGTGTGTTATTCTAACAGCCCTGGTGTGTGTGCAGGGTTTGACTCGGTGAGTGCGGCACGTGTGTTCCTCAAGCTGATGAGGCGGCTGGGCTTCCAGCAGTTCTACGCCCACGGGGGGGACTGGGGCTGGCTGGTCACCACAAACATGGCGCAGCTGGAACCCAAGTAAGAAAGACGAGGATACCCCAACACCCACAAGGTCAACAACTAACAAGGTCCAGTAAGGAAGGACTCTGTCTCCTTCATGTCCTGAAGTTCTCCAGAGAGGAGCTGGCATTCAATATGAGTAGAAGTACAACTCCGCTGGGTTTCATCCCGTGTGTAAAGGTCACATTTGGAGTTCTTTTGAGTTCATGTCTTTTTTGTCCTCCCAGGGCAGTGAAAGGCCTACATGTGAACTTCGCCCCTCCCTCCAAGCCAAGCCTTCCCATGGTCCTGTCCATCCTGCTGGGCAAACGCTTTCCCAAGCTGTTCGGCTTCACGGACCACGACATCCGCAGGATCTACCCCTGCAACCAGAACCTGGTGGTGGAGCCGGTTAAAGAGTCGGGCTACATGCACATCCAAGCCACTAAGCCTGATACTGCAGGTAAAAGGGTCCAGCTCAGTGGTTAGAGCACTTGACTGCTGATCAAGAGCTTGCAGATTCAAATCCTACATTACATTATTGTTATCTACCAGAGAGGAACACAGCTGCATGTAAACACGGTTGAGGTTGTGAATGAGCCTTCAGCCTGACCTCTTGAGGGACCGTAGATGTGCTCTGTGAGGATTAGCATTAATCCCATCCCCTCCCCCCCAGGCCGGGGCCTGAATGACTCCCCTGTGGGTCTGGCTGCCTACATTCTAGAGAAGTTCTCCTCCTGGACGGACCCTGACTTCAGGAGCCTGGAGGACGGAGGGCTGACCAGGTAAGTCTGAGGGCTGACCAGGTACGTCTGAGGGCTGACCAGGTACGTCTGAGAGCTGACCAGGTACGTCTGAGGGCTGACCAGGTACGTCTGAGAGCTGACCAGGTACGTCTGAGAGCTGACCAGGTACGTCTGAGAGCTGACCAGGTACGTCTGAGGGCTGACCAGGTACGTCTGAGAGCTGACCAGGTACGTCTGAGAGCTGACCAGGTACGTCTGAGGGCTGACCAGGTGCTTCTGAGAGCTGACCAGGTACGTCTGAGAGCTGACCAGGTACGTCTGAGAGCTGACCAGGTGCTTCTGAGAGCTGACCAGGTACCTCTGAGAGCTGACCAGGTACGTCTGAGAGCTGACCAGGTACGTCTGAGGGCTGACCAGGTACGTCTGAGCTGACCAGGTACGTCTGAGGGCTAACCAGGTACGTCTGAGGGCTGACCAGGTACGTCTGAGAGCTGACCAGGTGCTTCTGAGGGCTGACCAGGTGGGATGGTTATCAAGACGTGGGTGGGATTTGTGTAATGGAACCTGAGCCCTGGTGTCCTGCAGGAAGTTCTCTTTGGACGACCTTCTGACCAACGTGATGATCTACTGGAGCTCTGGGTGCATCGTCTCCTCCATGAGGTTCTACAAGGAGAACTTCAGCAAGGGCCTGGACCAGCCGCACTCCAGGTGGGTGGAGGACAGGAGGGTTAACACATGCTATAAATGGTTTATTACCTTTAGCAAAGGGTAATTACAGAGATACTGTGTAGAACGTTCCAGCAGAAGATGAACGATCTTAAGTGTCTACAGTTGAGAAACAGTCTGTACAGTATTTACTATTCACTATTGAATACATTTATTAACGTTTATGATAATTATGATATATTAGAAATAATTAAAGTCTAAGAACTGTTGTTTCTAAACAATAGACCTTAAATATGTTTTTTACATTTTAAATGGTCAAACCCTGTTGCAACACCTTGCCTAATCCAGCCACTATGCGTTTAAATTAAGTCCAGCTAATTTATCTTGTTCCCTCCTCTCCCTCCCTCCCCTCCTCCCTCCCCCCTCCTCCCTCCCTCTCTCCCCTCCTCCCTCCCTCCCTCCCTCCCCCCCTCCTCCTCCCTCCCCCCCTCCTCCCCCCCTCCTCCCCCCCTCCCCCTCCCTCCCCCCCTCCTCCCCCCCTCCTCCCCCCCTCCCCCTCCCCCCCTCCTCCCCCTCCTCCCCCTCCTCTCCAGGATGGCGGTGCATGTACCCACAGGTTTCGCCTGCTTCCCCAACGAGTTGATGCACAGCCCCAAGCTGTGGGTGCAGCAGAAGTACCCCCAGCTGAGCAGCTACACGCTGCAGCCTCGTGGGGGGCACTTCGCTGCCCTGGAGGAGCCCCTGCTGATGGCCCAGGACATCCAGAGCTTCACCAAGACGCTGGAGAAGAAGAAGTAGCATAGCAACAACATATGTTCCAGTTTCCTGTGTCCTATTTCCTGTTTTCCAAACAGCTCCAGATGCTAGGTCACCGTGCACCGTGTGTTATGATAGCCAACCTAGTGAAGTCAAGTGCCAAGTTTTTCCCCCGCTGATAAACACACCAGGTCTGTGGAGAGACCTTCACCTTAGCTGTTGTTATGTGTAACTGTCACCATATCGTATTGCCCAGTGTTTACTGAGAAGTCGTTATTACAAGTGTAATTCCATGATTGATACACAGGATCATTGTATTATTGTACAACTCTTATTGTGAAGCTTTGTACTGGTACTCTTATTGTGAAGCTTTGTACTGGTAAAACCAAAGCTTTGGTTGCTTTCTCTCTTTTTCTTAAACAATATTTACCATTAAGGACAATATATCTCTGATCACATCAGTCCTGAATGACTTAAATAGCACATTTTATTTCTTGGCCATGTTGCTTTTTAAAATTTTAGCACTAATAAACACAACTGAGATTCATCCATTTCTGTTTTTATATATTTATTTCTAGGCTCAACTGAAACAGGCTAGATTAGGCTACGCTAAGCCAGACTCGTTACTCGTCTCAGCTACACAAGCAGCCCTAACCCTAGCAGCCCTAACCCCAACCTAGATTAGTTCAGGCAAGGCTATACTAGGTTAAACTCAGTCACTCAGCTAGGCCAGGCTAATTTAAAATGGGCTAGGTGGGGCAGGCTAATCTAGTCCAGCCTAGGACAGGGCAGGCTTAACTAGTCCAGGCTAGGCTAGGTTCAGCTGCAGTGCCATGTCCTGGTGTTTCCCAAGCCCCTGCATCCTGCCCTGGGAAACCCTTCCACTCCCACCAGGATGCACCCCTTGGCAGACATCACCCAGGGGGGAGGGGCGGTGGAGATAAGGAACGCTTGAAGATCCCCACATTACCTCATCCGAAAAGGCGGTGGGAGAGAGAGAGGAGTGTAGTTACAGGGAAGGAGAGAGGGAAGCAGAGAGGGAAGGAGAGAGGAAAGAGAGAGGGAAGGAGAGAGGGATGGAGAGAGGGGAGGAGAGAGGGATGGTGGGACAGTGTGGACAGACGACAGTGATGCACAGAGCCCGTTAACGGGAGCCGGTTACCGGGAGCTGTTTGAGCTGAGAGTTGGGACTGTGGTGAAGACGCTGCAGGTGTGTTCAGGTACGGCTTACCGACACACCTCCTTCTGGGTTTGTCCTCTTTTAAATTTTTTTTTTTTTTTTAAGAGTGTAATCTTTATGTGAGCGTGTCTGTGTTACTGAAGATCTTCTGGATCTTTCTCCTTGGTTCTTTGACTGAAGAAACTGTTTTTGTAGTGTTGAGGTGCTGCTCCAGGGTGTGTGTCTCCTGGAAGGTTGTGCGTCTCTGGGGAGCCAGGATGGAGCCCAGCGCCAACGCCCCGCCGCCCGGACACCCACCAGCCACACGCAGCCGAGAAGCCAAGAAGTGGGTGAGTTGAACAACCGAGAACGTTTCCCTTTTATGTGTTCATTCAGTTTAGCGTAAAACAAATCAGATTAAGGTTTGGGGATTTGAGCCTGCAATCTATTGATTTGCAGTCAGATGCTTTAACCACTGAGGTGCACCCATCCCATCTATGTAATCATGTTTGTATGTCTGTATGCAACATGAAAGGAGAGGCGAGGAGCTGCAGTATTGCTTACATGTGTGTGTTTGGGCCTCACACACGTTTCTCCACCTATGGGGATGGACAACAAAGTTTCTATATTTTAATTTGACCAAATTATGGTTTGTCCTTGGTCCAGGTGCGGTCGTTCCCCAGCCTGCCCCCCCGGTCCCCCTCGCGGCCCCCCTCGCGCCCCCAGCACTCCCCGGAGAACGCAGCGAGGGAGCGGAGCCGCGTGCGTCACCTGCGCCAGGCCTTCCACAGCCTGCAGGCGGCGCTGCCCGCCGTGCCGCCTGACACCAAGCTGTCCAAGCTGGACGTGCTGGTGCTGGCTGCCAACTACATCAGCCACCTGACGGAGACCCTGGACCAGGGCGCAGCGCCGGGGGAGCACACAGTGCCCCCCAGGCCTGGAGGGTTCCTGCACCCTGTCAAGGTGAGGGGGGGGGGGGGGGGGTGTTCAGGTTGAGGTGGATGGGGGTTGAAGTTAGGATGAGGGTGGGGTTGAGGGGAGGACAGACGGGGGGATTCGAACCTCCTGACCCAGCTAACCCAGCCTGTCTCCTGCAGAAGTGGCCCATGCGCTCCCTGCTGTACTGTGGCAGTGTGGGGGAGATACTGACAGGCGTGTCGACCAATCAGTCGTCAGTCTCAGGGGAGGGGGAGACACACCCACTGACCCCTACGTCAGAGGTCATGACAGAATGATCCGGAGCTCTACATCAAACTTCTAGAGACTTCTGAGGGCTTGAGATGGTTGTGAGTAATTATGTGTGGTGGGTCATTGGGATACATGAAACCTCCACCAGGATGACAGGATTCTTATCTGCACTGGTCTCTCATCACAAGGAGCTGAGCAGGGCCTGTCTAACATTAAACATAACCTTCTACGCGTTAAAAATGTACTCTGAACGTCAATGTTACAAAAATGCTTGTGCCAAAAACACTTTTTGAAGTCATGAAGTCTGATAAATTAGACCATGCACATAGAAATCAAATATTGTCATACTCACCTAGGAGATCTGCAGAATTAGGTTGTTTTCACATGTTATGACTTTCATTACAATGTTAAACAATCATATGTTTATGTTTGAGATGGATATTAAAGTGTATGGTTATCCCTTTGCTGTGCGCCTTGTTTTGGAATGGCGGTAATGTGGGTGACTGGAAGAGGAGGGGGAGAGAGGAGGGGGAGAGAGGAGGGGGAGAGAGGAGGGGGGGATAGGAGGGGGAGAGAGGAGGGGGAGAGAGAGGAGGGGGAGAGAGAGGGGCAGAACGGACAGACTGATAACCTTAAAGGGAGGATTGTTATAGGAACACTTGGCAGACAAGCTTTCAGCTGTGGAACCGTGACCAAGGATATTAGCACTGTAATAACTGCTTAGATGAAGGAAAACATACCGCAATAGACATCAAATCAGCGGATGTTTGCATTAATCACCTCCCTGGAGAGAGTTAAAGGCCCATAATGGCACTTTTAAAAACTTGAGCAATATCGAGACTGAATTTTAAGAATCTCTGTCATCTCCAGAAAGTGCACTTTAACATGGTGCAACCCTGCTGGGACTCCACAGTCCAGACAAGCAGCGCATATCTTTCAAACTGCGGCGTTGCTGAGTTGAACACGTGATTCTAACGAATGAACAAGACTCACAGCATCTCCTCCTCTCCTCCTCTCAACTCATCCCTCTTTCCTCCTCTCCCCCCCTCCTCCTCCTCTCCCCCCCTCCTCCTCCTCCTCTCCCCCCCTCCTCCTCCTCTCCCCCCCTCCTCCTCCTCTCCCCCCTCCTCCTCCTCCTCTCCCCCCTCCTCCTCCTCTCCCCCCCTCCTCCTCTCCCCCCCTCCTCCTCCTCTCCCTCCTCCAGCCTGGGCTCAGGTCCATCAGAGCTGATCTGGTGTTCAAGGCTACTTCTATAAATCTGCCTTAGGGGAGACCCCCCCCTCATCCCGTCGCCCCCCCCCCCCCCCCCCCCCGACCCCCTCCTGATCTGAATGAGTCATTGGGTCCTCCGCCAGCGTCCAGGGAGTAGGGCAGGGGTTGCAGAGGGAGAAGAGGGCAGGCTGTTTAGGGGTGTACGGACGTGAGAACCAGCTCGGTCACATCAGAAGCAACAACATAAACCATCACGCCCCACTCCACTCTCAGCGGTTCCTTTATGAATGGGTAAGATCCAGTCACCATCACAACCTTCAAGCTCAAATGTGGGTTCTATGGATGAAAGTCTCGCCCCCACAAAAAAAACGGACTGGTTTTAAAATAAGTTGCAGTAAATTTTATGTGTATCAGCAAAATGTGTATTTGTGCCAGCAAACCCTGTACTTCCTCCCTTCATGTTGGGAGATAATCAACATAGTTTCAGTATCTTCAGCTCATTAGAGACAGAACACTGCTGAACACTGCTGGATTTATGGAGCCCAGCGGCCCCACTCCCCTGCAAGAGCAGGTCGTCTGGAAACAAGAGGGGGAGAGAGAGAGGTAGGAGGGAGAGAGGAAGGGTGATGAAGGAGAGGGCAAGAGAAGGAAGGGTGAGGAGATGGGGGAAGGGAGGGTTGAGAAAGGGAGGGAGGAACAACTCGACCGCCAGAGGAGAAGGAGCCAGCCTTGACACGCAGCAGACAGGCTGATGTCCACCAGATTAACTCCCCATTACATCCCAACAACAAAATGGCAATCAAAAACGACTTTATTTTTTAAGACAACAATAGTCTTTTCACAATAATTAATCCAGTTATAAAACAGAGGACATTTAATGAGAGTTGCCCAACAGATGACCCCAACTACCACACAGCAGGTCCCACCAGCAAGGCATTACAGGTCATTTGGAAAATCCTCATCAACACTTTACATGAATCTTACATTAACTACCATGTACCCACATAGCAGCACCTATAGTAACATTGTAGATGCACAGGAACCGCTATGTAGTTACACATCATTGTGGTTTAGTGGCAGGCCTACAAGTTATTACACAAGTGAAACTTGCTATGGGGGAGAGGAGGGTGGTCTAACAGGGGAAGTTCTGGTAAGCACTTCCATGGTAGGTGGTGTAATCTTAATGTGAGGTGTTGTAAAGCTTTGGTGTCGTGATCAAGACTAACATCATCTGTATCCGTGAATCTGCTTCAGTCAAAGTAAAACCACTGTGGTGTTCTCTCAAATATACCGTCACCTCTGCTCACTGTTTACCACATCCAACAGTATAAAAAATATAATCACAACAGATATTATGAAGGCACAACTTGAGCAGCCGGCCGCACCACTGCTCAAGGTTTGTTTTGGAATGCAAATGACGAGAAAGAATTCTGACGAACGAAGAAGATAGACAAGACGTCAGATCAACGGACATGATAATAAATATCAACAGGGATAATATTTATTATCGTTTTTGAAATTACTGTGGTATGTTTCCTCACGCTCTCTGGTCTAGTTTGGCCTCGTTCTATATCAGCGGTTTACCGGGTTAGGTTAGGGTTTACAGTTCTGCCTTGATGACGGTGAAGTCAGCGAGTTTCCAGTAGATTCACTTCATCTCAACTGCACAACTGGTGAATGTATGAGTTGGCCTATAGTCACTACACAAGCTATTCACAATTCACCTGGCCACAATCACAGCCTTTATTCATCAAGTGCAGTGGCGGTTCTACACGGGGGCCTACAGGGGCCAGTGCCCCTGTAAAAATGTCCCTGTCCCCCCCTGTGCTGACTGAATAATAAAATGAATTTTAATTTTACGTTGTTTTTCTTCTTCTAGTAGTCATCATGAAACAAGGAAGGGACATTGCAGGCTTTTTTGCCCCAGTAAATAAAAAAGTGAGAGAAACATATCAAGGTATTGAGAGAGCTGAAAGAGGGAGAGCCAGAGCCGTTAGTATGATTTTAATGTAAGGCAAAATTAAAGTATTTACTGTTTAAATATAATTTGTTTCCGTCTTTTAATGTGCCCCTCTGAATAAACACTGCCCCCCCCCCCCCCTTGCAAAATGTGTCTAGAACCGCCACTGATCAAGTGTCAGTTGTCTTCGCCAGACCTACATGTCTAATCTCCGACTAGGCCAGCAAACAGTGTGGTTCTAAATGTGCTTATAGAGTTTTTTAAACATTTTAATCTTCAATAACTAATAAGCACTTGGGTTGTTTAAGAAAGAGATGGTCTCTAAAATATAAAGGATTAAAGCACAGATTCACACTTCAAGTAATTTCAGGTATGAAGAAGGAACATGGAAACAGTTCAGTGCTTATACTCTACATAAGAAAATATCAAGGTATCTGGCACAAGATGTCACTAAAAAGGAGTCGAAAAATAACCTCTAGGGACCATAAAAATGTTGTTCGTTAGTGGATTGTCTCGGCAAGAATATGGCACAGGCCATAAAGCAGGGCGAAGATGCTAGCTTGGTTGACGCCACTACTGAACCCCAGATGGCTAGGAAACTGAGAAGGCGCCACCCAAATAACCGTCTAAGTATTACCAATTCTGCCGTCTATTCACAAATAACATTTTATGGTCCTTGCATATAGAAATATTTCACAGCAGTCTCATTCGGAAATGAAACTTCAGTATGACAATATTAAGGATGAAACCTATGGCCTATATCCTCTTCAGGTAGAAACACAGCTAGCATCAACACAAAACGAGTTAACGTTCTATATGCTTTGGACAACAATTAGGTATTTTTTGTGAGGATGAATGATCACATCATGGTGTCTGTGTGAAACATCCGGGGGTTTTAATCATTTGACTGCCTGGTAGTTTTGCCTTCTGGACGATCACTTTTTTTGCTTCACTAACAAGCGGCTACTGGTGTAGGCTGTGCGTGTCTCTTCCGTTTCCTCATAAGGTCAATACAGCATAAGGCAGGTAGGAAATGTTACCGGAGAACTTAAACTCAGGTCAAGATTATTCTTTGGAAAACCAGTAGAAAGCTGACAGGTCAGTTAAGACTTAGATAGTTTACGATATCAAAACACTTAAACTGCCCCAAACCATAAACACAAAACACACATGAACTGGCCTGTCTGAGCGGAGCTCCTCTCAGACAGGGATGGTAGAACAGGCACACCAGACATGTCCCTGTGGAAGCAACAACACTGGTCCACCACCATGACAACAACATGAAAGGAAGAGGACAGCAGATATCAGCATGGGACCAGTTTCTCAGACCAGATTAAACCCGATATCCTTGACTAAAAGCCTCTCCTAATTCCAGATTATTTTCAGTCCAGGTTTAAGATTAATCTGGAATTGAAAAACACAGGCCTCAAGTTCAAAACAGACTTGAACTCCTCAGAGACTAGTGAGTAGAATGTCCCACGATGGAACAGAATGGTGTCCGCTCATTCTAGAATTCTCGAGATTCCAAAACATGAAAACACATGACCCTGAACCAAACCGGACAACAGCTAACAAGATTCACTCACTTCACGACAGACAAACTCATTAAAACATGTATGCACTTCATAAAACAACTACATTGGTGTTAACCTAAATTAAACACTTCAACTTCTACAACATTGACAATAGCAGATTAAAATGGGCACTTTTTAAACATCTTACAAAACATTGTGTATTTTCCCCATTTTTAAATCATTGGAAAAGCGTCTCCTCGAAACATCAAGATGTGTGTAGAGAGCGTGAGGAGAGATGGATGCTGCAAGGAGTTCAGGCCTGAACTCCTGAACCATCAGCTGTCCCTGTACTGCCTCTACACCGTCAGACAAGGTCAAACATGGACAGAGAGATCTGGCCTGATAGTGGTCCAGCCCTATGTGGGGGCTTCAGTAGTTGGGCTCCAGGTGATCTCTTGTGATTTCTTGTGCTTCTACATTACAGAATCAACGTCTGTACAAGTCTCCTAGTACTTACTACAGCAGCTTGGAGGCGAACATGTGAACCAACATCAGAACGAAGGCCACGAGGAGCAGACTAACTAGAAGAGTTGTAAGATTCAAATCATAACATTATTACATCTGTTATTAATGTGCCTTCGGTCAAGCATCTAGTGTGACGTTTCAACGTGTTTGTTATACATATTTATATATTTTCATATCGTTCATAGAATCATCATCTACTTCGTCTCTACAAAAATAAGAGAATAATACTATATTACTTTATAACTAGTCAAGTATGAAGAAGTACTATGTATTTGATCCTGATTCTGTTAGTGGGTCCTGCAACACTTACACTGAGGTTACATTAACTACCATGTAACAACAGTCAGACTTACAGTAACAACACATGTTGTGTAAGAAGGCCCAGGATGGGGGAGGGGGGGAGGGGGGCTAGGACAGCTCCCCTTCCCCCATACCAAGTTTCAGTCATGTATAACTTGTACCGCTAAGTGTAACTGCTCAGGAGTTACTAAGTAGTTAGTGTTACTGCAGGTGTTACTATGGTTACATGGTAGTTACTGCTACTTCCAGTGAAGTGCTGCAGTGGGTCCGTACTCACAGTGATGTGTGTTTAGGTTCCAGCAGGTCAGTCCTGAACGTGCAGGACCCTGAGGGCTGTCTCCAGCTGTGAGCCCTGTCAGGTTCAGCTGGAGGCCTCAGGTTAGCGACAGAGTTGCTGCTCCTCTGGGCTCAGAGAGAGGCGGCGTGGTGTCGTCTTCAGGTCCTCCCTCCTGCAGACTGATGCAGGTCTCCCCTCTGCTGGAGGTTCATGACCGACAGGTGACCTTCAGGTGTGACCGACAGGTGACCTTCAGGTGTGACCGACAGGTGACCTTCAGGTGTGACCGACAGGTGACCTTCAGGTGTGACCGACAGGTGACCTTCAGGTGTGTGCGTGTGTCAGAGAGGTTCAGTGAATTCAAGATGGCGTGTATTGAATACTGGAGCGTGTTGGTTAGTTCCTGCCTTTCTCAGCGCCCTGGACCTCTGGAGTCATCCAGGGGCATCGCCTGGCCCTGCTGCCCCCCGAGGGCTCTCTCCCTGGGGCAGGGTGAGCTGCAGGGGAGCATGGGTGGTGGTTCTGGGGTGTGGGAGGGTGGAGGTCTGGGGGGTTGTGTGGGGTGGGGCAGAGTGTGTGTGGGGAGGGGTCATGGGTCACAAGGCTGTCTCCTGCACCATGTGAGCGAGCAGAGAGGAAGGCTTAGGGGTAACACTCTCCTCCACCTCTCCTCCTCTTTTGTCCTCCACGCCTCCTCTCTTCTCCTCCCCCTCCTCCAGCCTCTCCCCCTCCCTGGTGAGCCCCACCCCATTGCTGTCCTTCTGGGCCATCTGATAGGGCAGGCTGTCCAGGGGTCTGGCCTGCACACACATCCACACACATCACAGGCTGCAGACAGAGCTATGGAGGCTACAGAGTTGTAGTGTGTATGAGTGTATGTGTGAAGCTTGTATGCATGTAGCGTGTATGCGTGTGGAGTGTATGCGTGTGGCGTGTATGCATGTAGCGTGTATGCATGTAGCGTGTATGCATGTAGCGTGTATGCATGTAGCGTGAATGCGTTTAGTGTAGCATGTATGCATGTAGCGTGTATTCATGTAGCGTGTATGCATGTAGCGTGTATGCATGTAGCGTGAATGCGTTTAGTGTAGCATGTATGCATGTAGCGTGTATTCATGTAGCGTGTATGCATGTAGCGTGTATGCATGTAGCATGTACCGTGTATGCATGTAGCGTGTATGCATGTAGCATGTATGCATATGCGTGTATGCATGTAGCGTGTATGCATGTAGCGTGAATGCGTTTAGTGTAGCATGTATGCATGTAGCGTGTATTCATGTAGCGTGTATGCATGTAGCGTGTATGCATGTAGCGTAGGGGTGGAACAGTACACTGAAGTCACGGTTCGGTTCAGACATCACGGTTCGTTATGAGTTCGGTACAACGGAGGTAAAAGCAAAACAAACCAGGTTCCTCTACGAGTGAATACGGCGCATTGAAGATGACATGTAAATTCTGATTGCGTCAGTAATGTTTTGGGCCCTATTTGTATGTGTATCTAATGGCTGGTTAAGCACTGTAAGGAGAAGTTGAATGTGTAATTTCATGCACCGAACCGTGACGCCTGTACTGTACGGTTCGGTACGAATACATGTACCGTTCCACCCCTAGTGTAGCGTGTATGCATGTAGCGTGTATATACCTTGTGCAGGAGTGGGGTGACGCAGCACAGCTTGTCTCGGTGGCGCTGTGGCAGGAAGAAGAGCAGCGTGCCCAGGACAGGAAACACTGTACCGGGGGTCAGGTCACGCTCCTGCATGGGCCCTGGGGGGGGGGGGGGGGGGAGGTTAGACTAGCTCCTGCATGGGCCCTGGGGGGTGGGGGGGTGGGGGAGAGGTTAGACTAGCTCCTGCATGGGCCCTGGGGGGGGGGGAGGGGGGGGGAGGTTAGACTAGCTCCTGCATGGGCCCTGGGGGGGGGGGAGGTTAGACTAGCTCCTGCATGGGCCCTGGGGGGTGGGGGGGGTGGGGGAGAGGTTAGACTAGCTCCTGCATGGGCCCTGGGGGGGGGGGGGGGAGGAGGTTAGACTAGCTCCTGCATGGGCCCTGGGGGGGGGGGGGGGGGGGGGAGGTTAGACTAGCTCCTGCATGGGCCCTGGGGGGGGGGGGGGGGGGGGAGGTTAGACTAGCTCCTGCATGGGCCCTGGGGGGGGGGGGGGGGGGGGTTAGACTAGCTCCTGCATGGGCCCTGGGGGGGGGGGGAGGTTAGACTAGCTCCTGCATGGGCCCTGGGGGGGGGGGGAGGGAGGTTAGACTAGCTCCTGCATGGGCCCTGGGGGGGGGGGGGGGGGGGGGAGGTTAGACTAGCTCCTGCATGGGCCCTGGGGGGGGGGGGGAGGTTAGACTAGCTCCTGCATGGGCCCTGGGGGGGGGGGGGGGGGGGAGGTTAGACTAGCTCCTGCATGGGCCCTGGGGGGGGGGGGGGGGAGGTTAGACTAGCTCCTGCATGGGCCCTGGGGGAGGGGGGGAGGTTAGACTAGCTCCTGCATGGGCCCTGGGGGGGGGGGGGAGGTTAGACTAGCTCCTGCATGGGCCCTGGGGGGGGGGGGAGGTTAGACTAGCTCCTGCATGGGCCCTGGGGGGGGGGGGGAGGTTAGACTAGCTCCTGCATGGGCCCTGGGGGGGGGGGGTGGGGGGGGGAGGTTAGACTAGCTCCTGCATGGGCCCTGGGGGGGGGGGGAGGAGGTTAGACTAGCTCCTGCATGGGCCCTGGGGGGGGGGGGGGGGGAGGTTAGACTAGCTCCTGCATGGGCCCTGGGGGGGGGGGGGGGGAGGTTAGACTAGCTCCTGCATGGGCCCTGGGGGGGGGGGAGGTTAGACTAGCTCCTGCATGGGCCCTGGGGGGTGGGGGGGGGAGGTTAGACTAGCTCCTGCATGGGCCCTGGGGGGGGGGGGGGGGGAGGTTAGACTAGCTCCTGCATGGGCCCTGGGGGGTGGGGGGGGGAGGTTAGACTAGCTCCTGCATGGGCCCTGGGGGGGGGGGGGGGAGGTTAGACTAGCTCCTGCATGGGCCCTGGGGGGTGGGGGGGAGGTTAGACTAGCTCCTGCATGGGCCCTGGGGGGTGGGGGGGGGAGGTTAGACTAGCTCCTGCATGGGCCCTGGGGGGGGGGGGGGGGAGGTTAGACTAGCTCCTGCATGGGCCCTGGGGGGTGGGGGGGAGGTTAGACTAGCTCCTGCATGGGCCCTGGGGGGTGGGGGGGAGGTTAGACTAGCTCCTGCATGGGCCCTGGGGGGTGGGGGGGAGGTTAGACTAGCTCCTGCATGGGCCCTGGGGGGTGGGGGGGAGGTTAGACTAGCTCCTGCATGGGCCCCATGTGTACAGTTGTGTACAGGTGTGTGTGTTTGTACGTACGGGTGTATGTGTGTGTACGGGTGTATGTGTCCTACCGGTGAGCATGCTGACCAGCAGCCCCACCAGCACCACAGTGGTGGAGTTCAGCGCGCTGTACCACATGTAGGACAGAGAGTAGAGAGCCTGGAGACCAGAGGCTCTGAGGAACACACACATCAGAATACACATACACAGGCATAAGAACACACACACACAAACCTCCTGTTTGCAGTGACTAACAGAAAAAGTTACTGATACTGTGTTTATTAGGCTAATCTTAAAATACAGAAGATAATAACAATTTGGAACAATTAGCTTAAATTACCTTTGTTTGGTTGCGATGGTGCTGATCATGGTTGTCATGACAGCGGTGGTCATGTTGCCGGGGAGGGCGGTGGCGTTGCCGGGGGGCAGAGGGAGGGGCATGCGGGACATAAAACTACCGATGCCCACCCAGAAGGCCATGCCCAGTCCTGCCACCAACCCCACCACTGCACCCTGGAGGAGGAGGAGAGACTTACTGTGGGGTTAACCCAGGGGGGAGGAGGAGAGAGGAGAGACTTACTGTGGGGTTAACCCAGGGGGGGAGGAGGGGAGACTTACTGTGGGGTTAACCCAGGGGGGGAGGAGGGGAGACTTACTGTGGGGTTAACCCAGGGGGGGAGGAGGGGAGACTTACTGTGGGGTTGGCCCAGGGGGGAGGAGGAGAGACTTACTGTGGGGTTGGCCCAGGGGAAGAACATTCCCAGACAGAAGAGACCCAGCAGAGGACCTCCCACCATGCCAAAGATACTGAGAGCTGCCTGGAGGGAGAGAGGGGAGGGGGAGAGAGGGGGGAGGAGGAGAGAGGGAGAGAGGGGGGAGGAGGAGAGAGGGAGAGAGGGGGGAGGAGGAGAGGGGGAGAGAGGGAGAGAGGGGGGAGGAGAGGGGGGAGTTTATCTTCAGCTGGTCAGTTTCAGTATGAGGTAGAACAGGATGATACTCACCTGCAGTACAGAGCCCATGAGAGAGGCCAGGTAGGCCATGCCCAGACACACCAGACCATAGCCCAGCGCTGTGGGTGCACACACACACCAACATCATATACACAACTCCTTTGACTTTTATTAGTACATGTACATCTATTAAATACTACAGAAACATAAATAATATGAGCTTAAATGTGAATTAAAATCCTGAATGGTGACGTGGTTGTCAGCGGCCAGCCTGTGTGAGGTAAGTGCTGCCCCCTGTGGGGATGAAGGGAACTGCGCCTCACCCAGGCCCTTAGACAGCAGCCTGTGTGAGGTAAGTGCTGCCCCCTGTGGGGATGAAGGGAACTGCGCCTCACCCAGGCCCTTAGACAGCAGCCTGTGTGAGGTAAGTGCTGCCCCCTGTGGGGATGAAGGGAACTGCGCCTCACCCAGGCCCTTAGACAGCAGCGTGGCTCGGGCCTCCGTCATCGCCGGGAAGTGGGGCTTGATCAGGTCCTCCATGGTTACCGTCGCCAGGGAGTTAAACGCTGACGAGATGGTGCTGCAGGGAAACGGGGAGAGGTGTTGCCATGGGGAGAAGGCTACTATTATACTACTGTAGAGGTGTTGCCATGGGGAGAAGGCTACTATTATACTACTGTAGAGGTGTTGCCATGGGGAGAAGGCTACTATTATACTACTGTAGAGGTGTTGCCATGGGGAGAAGGCTACTATTATACTACTGTAGAGGTGTTGCCATGGGGAGAAGGCTACTATTATACTACTGTAGAGGTGTTGCCATGGGGAGAAGGCTACTATTATACTACTGTAGAGGTGTTGCCATGGGGAGAAGGCTACTATTATACTACTGTAGAGGTGTTGAAATGAATCAATTAATGGAGCATGGCGATGCTGCATGGCGATGCTGCATGGCGATGCTGCATGGCGATGCTGCATGGCGATGCTGCATGGCGATGCTGCATGGATGCAGAATCGATTATAACGCAATGATGTCGCAAGTTAATTTTCCGGCTGCTGCATAAACATTCAAATGAAAAATAACATTCTCAGTAGCCTAACCCGTTTCATCTAGACCTATGATAGACTAGCAGGGAATGTCTAATAGGGTCTGGACTGGTTGCAGTTCAATTCTAGTTCCAGATGAGGGCGCTCACGGGCGAGTGCAGAATGAATGGAGGTCTATGGAGCTATACCCCTCAAAATACACTTTTCTCAGGATATAATTTTTTGTCGAGTCATTTGACTGTTGCATTCGAAAGGGGAGGAAAATAAATACACACTGCTGGGTGTTAGATGTGTTTAAAGTCGCTTTTTTGTCTTAAAAAGCCTTTTAAAATGTCAATGACGTTGTTCGACCAGAGATACTGCTTTACGGCAAGCTCTGGTCACTTCCTTTTCTCTCTCGAGGCATCAACAACACAGCTGACAGGTTAGGCTCTCCCTGTCAATACACATGCTAGAAAGAGTTTTGGCTTGCTAATGTTGTTGCTAATGCTCTGACATTCTGGTTCCGCTTCGGATCCAATCAGAACGTCCATACAGAACGTCCTAGAACCGACCCAGGTTCCCTGTAGACTGGGGAGATGGAGAGTCTGGCAGAGAGAGATGCTGTCTAAGACTCAGGCTGTGGTTCACCTGAGGGCTCCGCTGAAGAGACACGCCACAAACAGGCCTGGCAGGCCGGGTAGATCCCTCAACACGTCCATCACAAAGTACAGCACCATCTGCAGGACAGGAGGGCGGGGTCAGAGGGCGGGGTCAGAGGGCGGGGTCAGAGGGCGGTGTCAGAGGGCGGGGTCAGAGGGCGGGGTCAGAGGGCACAGTTCTATGTCTGCTGAACATTCTACATGCAGTCTTTGTAAAAAGCATCTGCTGAATGTAATAATACAGTACACAGTGCTAAGGTGTGTTGGATGTGATGTGACCTGGTCGTTGGACTTGACGTAGCCCTTGTCCAGAGGGCTGTCCTCTCCGTAGCGAGCGAACATCACCAGGCCCATCAAACAGCCCAGACACAACACCAGCTGCTGGCAGGGGAAAACCACGTAGCATGACCTGCAGCGCACACACACAGCATATACACACACACACACAGCATACTCACACACACACACAGTCAGTATCGTAGAGCAGCAATGGTAACATCATAGGTCACATGATCCTTCCTACTCACAGGACGGCGGCGCTCTCGGTGCGAGAGCTGAGGTATCTCTGGACCTGCGCCTGGTTCACGCCGTACAGGGCCAGCATGAGGAACACCCCGCCCAGCCCCAGGGTCCAGAAGGTGTGTCTCTCCAGGGGGTCAGGGTTCAGGCTGAGGGAGACAGTTACAGTTACTACAGTAGACAGCAAGTTAGTGGAGGGAGGGGGGGGGTCAGATGGGGGAGGGGGTGAGGTCAGATGGGGGAGGGGGGGAGGTCAGATGGGGGAGGGGGTGAGGTCAGATGGGGGAGGGGGGGAGGTCAGATGGGGGAGGGGGGGGGGTCAGATGGGGGAGGGGGGGGGTCAGATGGGGGAGGTCAGATGGGGGAGGGGGGGAGGTCAGATGGGGGAGGGGGGGGGTCAGATGGGGGAGGGGGGGGTCAGATGGGGGAGGGGGGGGTCAGATGGGGGAGGGGGGGAGGTCAGATGGGGGAGGTCAGATGGGGGAGGGGGGTGAGGTCAGATGGGGGAGGGGGGGGTCAGATGGGGGGGGGGGGGGAGGTCAGATGGGGGAGGGGGGGAGGTCAGATGGGGGGGGTCAGATGGGGGAGGGGGGAGGTCAGATGGGGGAGGGGGGGGAGGTCAGATGGGGGAGGGGGGGGGGGTCAGATGGGGGAGGGGGGAGGTCAGATGGGGGAGGGGGGGGAGGTCAGATGGGGGAGGGGGGGGGGAGGTTCTCACTCCAGGCCAGCGATGCGGCTCCCGTTCACAGCCTTCCTCCACACCTCGGCCATGCCCCCCGCCTGGCCAGCCCCCACCACGATGACGGCCAGCTGTCCCGCAAACATCACTACAGTCTGGAACACATCCGTCCACATCACCGCCTTAAGACCTCCCTGGGGGGGGATTGAGGGAGGGATGACGATAAGCTGTTTTAAATGAACTTTTTGCCCCAGGAAGAACTCTTTAGCAGGAGCAGCGACAACATGACAAACTAGAGAGGGTATAATTTCTGTGGAAATTGTAGGGTGTGCTCGCTTGCGTCGTTGCAGGTGGGTCCGTCCCCTTAAGTTTTTTCCCATCTAGTGATATTTTCAAGCATTTAGCCTACTCAAGAACCCCCCTTGAAACAAGCGAACCCCCTTTGAAACAAGCTACTGTAACAACGTTGTCACCGGCAGTATTTCAGATGGAATCGCGATTCAAACAGTAGCATCTGCTAACTGAAAATATGCCCCCAAAAACGTAAATAAGCTTTACATCTATTTAGGGAGAAATGGCTAATTCAAAATAAGTTTGCTACGAGCAAGCTAGTTGCGGTGGCTAGCCAAACTTCACTGAGTGAGGGGATTGTTTTTAAGCGCCGGAAATGAGCATGTTTCTTTTGACATAAAGTTTAGGCTGTGGCACTGAAGCTAGCGACACACCACACAAGCTTGAGTTTAAATACATTCTTTAATGTGACATTACTTACTGTACATGCAGATCTTGATTTGCTTAAATGTACATGTATGATGCTGCTAGTACACCACGGCACGATACGATACTCGCTGTGCAACAGCACATCTATGCACGTTGTATCCATGCGTCGTTGCTAACGTGTGCTGACGTGGTGACGTAGATAGCACTGAGTACCCTTCGTCGACACTTTTTTGCCACAAAAACGTTGTAACCTCCTAAACCGTGCAACGGAACGTACATAAAAATACAAGCAACGCAATCGAGACCAAGACAAACATTTTGACACAGGCGTTGTTGTCTATGTAGTCCAAATATTGACTGATCCTTAGGGGGGCGAAAATAAACAATAATAAATAAATATATATGTGAGAGAACAATGGTTGTGCTCGCCGAAGGCGTGAGCACACCCAACTACATGTGATCTTGTGAGACAGGTGACTCACCAGTGTGGTGTACAGAGTACACACCAGGCCCATGGCCATCACTGCCCCCCACAGGTCAAAGCCGGTAACTGCAGGTGAAAGTCAAAAACAAAATCACAAAGTGCAGGGAGAGAGGTTCCACTGCGGGGAGAGGTGTTCCACTGCGGGGAGAGGTGTTCCACTGCGGGGAGAGGTGTTCCACTGCGGGGAGAGGTGTTCCACTGTGGGGAGAGAGGTTCCACTGCGGGGAGAGGTGTTCCACTGCGGGGAGAGGTGTTCCACTGTGGGGAGAGAGGTTCCACTGCGGGGAGAGGTGTTCCACTGCGGGGAGAGGTGTTCCACTGTGGGGAGAGAGGTTCCACTGCGGGGAGAGAGGTTCCACTGCGGGGAGAGGTGTTCCACTGCGGGGAGAGGTGTTCCACTGTGGGGAGAGAGGTTCCACTGCGGGGAGAGGTGTTCCACTGCGGGGAGAGGTGTTCCACTGCGGGGAGAGAGGTTCCACTGCGGGGAGAGGTGTTCCACTGCGGGGAGAGAGGTTCCACTGCGGGGAGAGGTGTTCCACTGTGGGGAGAGGTGTTCCACTGCGGGGAGAGGTGTTCCACTGCGGGGAAACGTGTTCCACTGCGGGGAGAGGTGTTCCACTGCGGGGAGAGAGGTTCCACTGTGGGGAGAGAGGTTCCACTGCGGGGAGAGGTGTTCCACTGCGGGGAGAGGTGTTCCACTGCGGGGAGAGGTGTTCCACTGCGGGGAAACGTGTTCCACTGCGGGGAGAGGTGTTCCACTGCGGGGAGAGAGGTTCCACTGTGGGGAGAGAGGTTCCACTGCGGGGAGAGGTGTTCCACTGCGGGGAGAGGTGTTCCACTGCGGGGAGAGGTGTTCCACTGCGGGGAGAGGTGTTCCACTGTGGGGAGAGAGGTGTTCCACTGTGGGGAGAGAGGTGTTCCACTGCGGGGAGAGAGGTTCCACTGCGGGGAGAGGTGTTCCACTGCAGGGAGAGGTGTTCCACTGCGGGGAGAGGTGTTCCACTGCGGGGAGAGGTGTTCCACTGTGGGGAGAGAGGTGTTCCACTGTGGGGAGAGAGGTGTTCCACTGTGGGGAGAGGTGTTCCACTGTGGGGAGAGAGGTGTTCCACTGTGGGGAGAGGTGTTCCACTGTGGGGAGAGAGGTGTTCCACTGTGGGGAGAGGTGTTCCACTGTGGGGAGAGAGGTTCCACTGTGGGGAGAGAGGTGTTCTACACCAGCGTCTGCAGGTGAGGGTCATGGTGTTTACCTGCGTTGAGAGCCAGGGCCGGGGCATACAAGACCACGCCCATGTAGATGACCTGCAGAGCCCACACACACACACACACACACACACACAGGTTAAAATGCACCAGGAGCCAGAACACACTTGTGTTGGAGACGCATCACTACACACAAACATACTTGTTGGAGACACATACATAATAGGTACACACAAAATAAAACCATCATTACCATCTGGAAGATGAAGGTGATGGTGCCACAGATGCGAACAGTCTTGTTGAAGCGCAGCTCCAGATACTACACAGAAACACCAGATTACACAAGACGAGTTATTCATCTCTGCAGGGAGGACTCCTAACAAAGAGCCGTGTATGACTGGAAGTGTTCCTGTAGCTCGAGAGGAGACAGTGATGCTGAGAACTGGAGTGAGATCTACCCTCCTGTAGGTTGACACTCCAACCCTGCTCCTGTCTGACACACACACACACACACACACACACACACACACACACACACACACACACACACACACACACACACACACACACACACACACACACACACACACACACACACACACACACACACACACACACACACACACACACACACACACACACTGCCCCCTCACCTCGTAGGCAGAGGAGAGGCGGAGCCTGTAGAACACAGGGATGAACACGTGGGCAGGGATGAGCAGCCCCAGGAAGTAGGAGCAGCCCAGGAACCAGTACTGCGTCCCGAAGGCGTACACCTCTGACGGCACGCCCAGGATGGCCACGGCCGACTGGAAGGTGGCCAGCAGGGACAGAGACACGGGCAAGCAGCCCATGGAGCGGTCGGCCAGCAGGAACTCCTGCGTGGTGCGCTGGCGGCCGCCAGAGAATGCGTGGAAGAGGCCGATGCCCGTAGACGCCACCAGCAGCACGGCAAAGATCACATAGTCCACCGTGGAGAAGTGCATCTGCACTACGTCTCCCATGGTGCCGCGGGGCGTGGGGGTGGAGAGAGGGGGGGCTCCTGAGGTGAGATCAGGATGCTGGGGGAGGATGATCACCCATAGGGATGTACCAGGTCACAATGGGGGAGGATGATCACCCATAGGGATGTACCAGGTCACAATGGGGGAGGGGCTACAGGAGAGGGGGGGGGGAGAGAGAGAAAGAAATTCATGCTTTAATTTGACTGCCTATGTTAGTCTGATAGTAATGCAACCTCAAGGTGAACCTTAACTAAAACACTTTACACCCAGTTGCCCTGAGATTCCAACAGCCTTGGAATGTGACTGTCTGGTTAAACTGGAGCTCCAGTTAGTGCCACAGTCCAAAGATAAGACAGAGATGATCAGAGGTAATCTCACACACACACACTAATATAGAAGTACAGAGGAAGCGAAGGAGCTAGAGAGAGACAGGAAGAGAGAGACAGGGAGGAGAGGGGGGAGAGAGAGAGGAAGACAGAGAGGGAGGGAGAGACAGGGGAGAGAGAGAGAGACAGGGAGGGAGAGGGGGGAGAGAGAGGAAGACAGAGCGGGAGGGAGACAGGGGAGAGAGAGAGGGAGGGAGACAGGGGAGAGAGAGAGAGAGAGAGGGAGACAGGGGAGAGAGAGAGAGAGGGAGACAGGGGAGAGAGACAGGGGAGAGGGGAGAGAGAGAGACACAGGGGAGAGGGGAGAGAGAGAGGAGAGAGAGAGAGAGAGAGAGAGAAAGAGAGAGAGAGAGAGAGAGAGAGAGAGAGAGACGAGTGTCTTAGGTCTTACCTCCTCAGTAGACGATGTTTGTCGTCCTCACCCAGAAACACTCTCTTAGTACTCAGACAGGGGGCGTGGCTCACTCAAAAGGACCAATCAGACAGTTGGCGTGGCTCCCTCACAAGGACCAATCCGACAAAGGGACAACCTGCAAAAAAATCATATTTTCATAACACTGTTAGCAAAGCTAAAATAATATAAAAGTTTTCATAAATCCAAGTCGTTGTTTTGTAAAAGTATAAAGAACATGTTAAGACAACAGAACATTATCCCTTGATATGTTTGTGCTGCCACTACTCAAACTATCATCAACCCTCTCGCTTACAAGCAATATTTGGATTCCGAATGGTTCTGGACTCCCTGCACACTAACCCTACTACAACACACATGCAGACATCTACACCTCCAAGGGTACTAATGCAACTCCATCTCTCATACCAACACAATGCTGCAGCTTTCCTGCTGAGGGACTCCTTGTTTTCCGGTGGAGAGAAGAGAGCAAACAGAAACTTAAAGACAGAGACAGAGTGTGAGAGAGGTAGTGTGAGAGTGAGTGTGTGTGTGTGTGTTGGTAAGGCTCTAGGGTGAGGTGACTGGTGAGATTTGATTAGCTCAGACCGGTTCAGTGGTCATGTGTTTGGGTGCATGTGTAAAAGAAGTGTGTGTGTGCGTGTGTGAGAATGTGTGTGTGTGTGAAGGGTCAGTTAGTAAATGAGGTACCTGTAAAGAACAGGACGGTACAATAATAAAATGACACCAGTAAAAAAAGTTGACTGTTTTCCTCGAATGGACATCCTTGGGGCCTACTCATTCACCAGCTGACCCTGTCAAACTAAACACGAGACAATACTAACCTCTCCTGTCTTCAGCCGTTACACAAGGACCAGCCGTTCCAAGGATCAAGGTTAGTTAGCTTTAACAAACACACACTCTGTACAGTCATGTTTCCCACTTCAGTGTGCGTGTAAGCCAGGAGCTGTAAATGACACACTTTAACTGTCAAATATTCATGTAAAGAAGTGAGATTTGGAGGACTGAGTCAGCATGGCTGTCATACAGTGGACTCATTAGTAGGGGTGGGGGGGAAATCGATTCGCATTTGAATTGCGATTCAGTCTTCTAGCGATTCATATGGATTCACAAATTTCAAAATCTTTTCTTTTTTTACAATGGGTTTACATTTACATTTAGTCATTTAGCAGACGCTCTTATCCAGAGCGACTTACAGTACATGCCAAGTAGGGTGAAGTGCCTTGCCCAAGGACACAACGTCAGTTGGCATGACCGGGAATCGAACTGGCAACCTTCGGATTACTAGCCCGATTCCCTCACCGCTCAGCCACCTGACTCCCATTTTACTAAACTGCAAGAAAAACAATAAATTTCAAGGTTTTGATGCATTGGGATTTTCAACACAACTGCCTATCACAGTCAAATAGAAACAAGTAACACTAAACAGCAAACTGGAATCAAATGTAAGCATATTGAATCGAAATTTGATTAAAAATCGAGTCGTGAGGTACCAAGATCCCCGCCCCTACTCATTAGGTTAATGATTCACTGCATGTAAAGGTCCAGACCACATTCAGACCACAGCCCTCCGCAGGAACAGATGGAGAAATCCGACAACCATCTTTCTAACCAACTCATTCAGTCAGAAAGTAGTAACCTTGGCGACCGTTACGACGTGTCATGTGACTTGCAGCCAGGGGCAACAAGTCTGATGTGTGATGATATGGAGCTGCTTTAGGATGGGGGTCTGGGTTTTACTTGACATGTCTGGGTCAACAGATAAGATTGTACAACCTTCAGAATTCAACTGCAGTATTTAGTCTGAGGAAAATGGATATTCCTAGGTCAAATCCCACCGTTCACCAGACAGCAAAATATAAAAGGGCTGAAAACAGTGAGTCAAATTTGAGCCCTTTAATCACCTGGCCTGCTGTGGTCACCTGTACCGGCTGTACCTCCCCCTCCCCCCCTCGTCTGCAGACGCAGGTACAGGTGACCACAGCAGGCCGGCGTCTGCAGTGTTCTCAAAGATCTATCAAGGTACTGCAGCGGTCTCAGGGAGAGATCAGAGGTATCCAGTCCTGACAAGCTGTCTGTGAGACTCATCTGCAGCTCTGCTTATTACAGAGATGAAAGGAACTCATGATGTGGAGCGTATGACTACAGATCAAGAGATCCCAGGTTCAAATCCACCCCCACCTTCCTGTGTACACAGCTTTGGATAAAAGCTAAATTAACGTATTATTTACATCATGACTCATCCGGCTCTCTGAAGTAAAATAGAGAAACATCGCTCTCCCTCTCTCTCTCGACACATCCCAGCCCTCTCTCTCCCCAGACACCCTGGTGAAGGCTTGGTTAACACCCTGGTGAACACTTGGTTAACACCCTGGTGAAGGCTTGGTTAACACCCTGGTGAACACTTGGTTAACACCCTGGTGAAGGCTTGGTTAACACCCTGGTGAACACTTGGTTAACACCCTGGTGAAGGCTTGGTTAACACCCTGGTGAACACTTGGTTAACACCCTGGTGAACACTTGGTTAACACCCTGGTGAAGGCTTGGTTAACACCCTGGTGAAGGCTTGGTTAACACCCTGGTGAACACTTGGTTAACACCCTGGTGAAGGCTTGGTTAACACCCTGGTGAAGGCTTGGTTAACACCCTGGTGAAGGCTTGGTTAACACCCTGGTGAACACTTGGTTAACACCCTGGTGAAGGCTTGGTTAACACCCTGGTGAACACTTGGTTAACACCCTGGTGAACGCTTGGTTAACACCCTGGTGAAGGCTTGGTTAACACCCTGGTGAAGGCTTGGTTAACACCCTGGTGAAGGCTTGGTTAACACCCTGGTGAACACTTGGTTAACACCCTGGTGAAGGCTTGGTTAACACCCTGGTGAAGGCTTGGTTAACACCCTGGTGAAGGCTTGGTTAACACCCTGGTGAACGCTTGGTTAACACCCTGGTGAACGCTTGGTTAACACCCTGGTGAACGCTTGGTTAACACCCTGGTGAACGCTTGGTTAACACCCTGGTGAAGACCCCCCGAACCTGCTCGGAAGAACGTCGGAGCCGCCCGATCGCGAATCGTAAATATTCAACATGTTGAATATCAACCAGTGTCCCGACTCTAAACGTACATGTTGAATATTTACAATCAGAAATCCTGATGTGTGGGGGGAACCCTGAGGACAAACCCGTGCACGCTTTGGAGATTATCACGTGAAACGAAACAATATCCAATCAGAAAGCAAGCTGAAAGGAGACGGAAGCATAACAGTCATGGCACAGCAGCAGAGATGGAGGATCAGCTTGTCCATTTGAGGCAACAGCAAACCCTTTTCTTTTTTTCCCGTGAATTTTCTGTGAAAATCATTCCAAACACTATCATTGCAATTTCTTCCTGCATATCGTCCGCCATGCTTATTCTGAAGTCTTGAGAGATTTTGTAGATTTCCTGCGTTCACAGTCGGGACACTGGTTGAAAATCTGTTTGTGTGTGATGTGCTGTCTTTGTCACATCATGGCACACCACACACTATAGGAGCAAAACGGTTAAATCTAGGATTTTTAGTCCTCATGTTTGTGGTCTCTCACAGTTTGAAAATCTTATAAGATTAAAAACATTGTTTCGTGTGTCCCCAGCATTAATAGAAACCCTGGAGCTTAAGAAGTAGTGGTGGGGAAAAAAAATCGATTCAAATTTGAATTGCGATTCAGTCTTCTAACGATTCACAAATGTAAAAAAAAAAAAAAAAGATTAAAAATCGTGAATAAATTTTTTATCGATTTGTGAGCCCAAGAATCGATTCGAAGCATGAGGTACCACAAGATTCCCACCCCTATTAAGAAGCACTTCAACACAGAAGCCATCATCTTTTAATCTCTCACTCTCTTTTTCTCATGTGTGTGTGTGTGTGTGTGTGTGTAGGTGTACAAAAGGCCTGCTCAGCTTGACTGCTTGCACTAGCTGTTCCAACAGGTTAGATCAAGAACCCCTGAGAAGTCAGCAGGGATTTATGGAAAAAGGACTAAAGCTCCTTAAAATGGCAGATTTGAGGCAGTGTGAGACAGAGCGTGGGGCCCGCAGGAAAACAGTCTCACCGTTCTGCAAGTAGGACACCAAGGACAAAGGTCAACATCCAAAGTCTGGTTGGAACGGAAAGATACTCATCCAGGATGAGGTGGGGATGGGTACTGCATCTGACTGTAAAAGCCTGCAGGTTCAAATCCCTCCTCACTTTGGATAAAAGTGTCTGTTAAAATTAACACTACAAGTACCAGATAGTGTAAGGTTCAGCAGATCAGACAATTACAGAAGAAAAACATACTTTTCTCCACAGATTTATCTTGAGCAACTGAAGGACTTACATTTATTCATTTTTCATTTAGCAGACGACTTTGTACTCTGTCTGGGCATAGCGTCTCTCAGAGGCAGCCACAGCCCAACACATCCCTATCACTAAATCATAAAAAGGTCAGAAGTTAGATGGGTAGTCCATGTTAGCATGTCTACTGTTAGTCCTTTGCATGGCTCTAAGTGACTGTCCCGAGGAAGGAACCTGACTCTGGTTACACCATGAAGGGTCAGTGAACCAGCCAGACACCATGAAGGGTTGGGTCAGTGAACCAGCCAGACACCATGAAGGGTTGGGTCAGTGAACCAGCCAGCCTGCCAAACCTCACTCCCACTCACAAACTGTTTGAAATATACTAACCGGTTTACCAATCCCAAGTACTGTGTTATAAGGAGTTGCCAAAAGACACGCTTCAAGCGGATAGTCTTCCTTACTTACCAAACAAATCAAATTTATTTGTATAGCCCTTTTTACACGAACAAACAGCTAACACCACTAATATCTATAGAGAGACTTCACAACAAGCACACATGGAAGATTTGGAAGGCAGCCGTTGCCTGGCAACCGGAGAGATAACGCTACTTCAGAGAGCCCAGCTTGTTTCCCTTTCATGATCAGGTACAGGAAATTACTGAAGAGGACAAAATGATTACAGTGTTGGAAGGTTTAAAGCTGTGACAAAGAGATCCACACCATCACAGCATCGGTTACGGAACTAATGGAAAGATGAAACTACATGGCTGATACTGAAGCTGCCCTATAGAGACTGTGTCTCAGAGAGAGAGAGACAGAGAGAGACAGAGAGAGACAGAGAGAGAGACCAAGAGAGAGACCGAGAGAGAGACAGAGAGACCAAGAGAGAGACAGAGAGAGACAGAGAAAACTTGAGTATGTTGTTTGAAAAGGTCAGTTTAATTCCAAGCTGTAAAAGACTGTCTCAAGTCCTCAGGTGACTCTTGAGACCTGTTGCCAAGGGTACAGTATACTGGTGCCAAGGGTACAGTACTGGTGCCAAGGGTACAGTATACTGGTGCCAAGGGTACAGTATACTGGTGCAGACTGACGGAAGAGAAATCCGATGTAGCAACAAGACAAACTTTTTAGGTATTCTATGATATTTCAATCGATATCCCATCAAATTACAGTAAAACCATTAGCTATGGAGAAACTGGCTTGAATGACATCTGAAAGACAACAACCTACATCAGCCCCGGTCAGAAACATTCGTCTACAGTTTATTTGAACAAAATGGAAGAAATTGATTGCTGTTGGCAAGTACAGCTATCCATTTTGAACCAGTGATTGCAGCGCGATGCTCTACTGTATAATAAGCAACATCGATGAACGCTCATTCCATTCTCACAGACAGCAGGCGAAACACAGAGGCACAACTAGCAAACGCAAAAATGTCGCAGACACGGTTGGCGCAATGTGACACACTGACAGCTTTGTTTTTCAATTGTCTTTTGCTACTGATTCACATAATTAGCTAGCTAGCGTTAGCGAGCTAACTCAGGCTAGCTAACACAGTATAGTGGCAAGCAGCCGCACTATGTCCAAGGTATATAACATACACTGCTTCGCTCAATGGAACGCCGTTTTCTCGCTAGCTATGAAATAATGTAATACATATTGTATGACAGTTGGTCAACACGCAACCCCCCAAAAGTCGGTGAATATTAGTTTTCAAAGAATCAAGCTAGATAAATAGCTATCTGGCTATATAATTAATGAGCTTACGTCCGCGTGTTCCTTGCTGCATACGATCGCGTGAGACCGCTTAGGGTTTGGAGATCAGAGATGTGAACGCTCAGACCGCAGCTCCGACCTACAACACATCGATATCACGTCCGCATCAATGTGTAGCTTGCCATGGTGTTTAGGTTCATGTTTAACTTAAGAAATATGAATCCTACCATGAGCCGGAGTCAGTCACCGTTGGATGGAGGAAAGATGTCACTAACGACGGTTTGGACCGCCCAACCTTGGCTTGTCTACACACTCTACACACATGTGCTTTCACTGACTAATAATAGTCTTCCGTCGCAACCTATGGGCATCATCTAGAAGTGACGAGTTGTGCAATATCACCAACATTTTCATTTTATTGACCTTAAAATAAGTGACGTAACGTCCAACAGTCCAATCTCACCGCAAAATATAAATGCGTAGTTTTTAACACATTTCGGCTATGTGAGATGTGCGCGAGAGGGACGGACGGTGTCAACATCATAATCAGCAATGCTTTGATCTCTCTGAAGACTGACAGGGATTGAGAATATTTTCAAATAAACGTTGCTGACATGTCGACCCCCCCCCCCCCCCCCACCGTGCAGTGACTCACTTTTCACTAAACCGACTATGACAGGCTGTAACATCAGCGGCAGATAAACATTGAGGTGATGTTTGCAAAACGCAACTCGCAGAACAGCAAGCCCCCGTAGAAAACAGTATGTACGATTCGATTGGACAATCTGTAGCCTATCATATCACCCCACACTGTTTACGCCATTTCAGGTCAAAGATCCAAACTACTTCAAATTCAGAGCTATTCTGGAACCTGACTTGAATAATTACTGAATATGATTCATATTTGCAACTCAACAACTTAGGCATTAAACATTCCTGGCTTACACATCACATGGTATAACTTTAGTATTTTATTTATTTATTGGAAAACAAACAAGTGTTGCCTTTTTCATAAACCTTACAAAGTAAGCATAATTCTGTCCATTTGACAAAAGATGACAGTCGTCATCGTGTGTAGAACTCCAGAACATCTGAATGTTTCAGTTCCCACCAAAAGGCCCCTGGATATAGCAGAGCTGCTGTGGTATGTTCACCCCCCCGAACATGAGGGATGATCCCCATCAAGGAAGGCCGAGCAGGTCCCACAGCCAGCAGACAAGCTACATGTCCATACGAAGAGTCTCTCCCACCCTCTCCACAAGCTGAAGGTGTGATTAAATAAAGCAGAGGTCAGCGCTGCCGGAGCCAGGGCACACCTGAGTCCTTCTGTCTCAGTTCAGCTGGCGGATGATGGAGTTGATGTCCGTTGCACGGTAACCAGGGTTACCGATGTCCTTCAGCAGCCCGGCCTTGTCCCTGGCAGCGTGCCGGGCGACAGACAGGCGGAACGGCCACAGGAACGTGTTCACGGCCCGGAAGTGCCTCCCCACAGAGTACACCTCATGGATCAGGTCCTCCAGGCAGATGATCCCATGCTGGCCTGAAACACACAGGTTCATTCTGATTCGTTGTCTAGGGTTTGTCATAATCATCCATCACAAGGAATCAAAGGAAATCATTTGATTGATTTGTCCACGTCCATGGCTTTCTAGGTGAAAAATATATTTTCAGATTCTTACTCGACAGATGCAAGCACTGTTTGACTACTTTGACAAGTACATGAACTACATCATTATTGGAAATATAAGCAATCAGAAACCCTGGCGTCCATGTTATGTGTATAGGACTCACCCAGGTGCTTCTCTATGAGGGTGTTGTGTGTATAGGACTCACCCAGGTGCTTCTCTATGAGGGTGTTGTGTGTATAGGACTCACCCAGGTGCTTCTCTATGAGGGTGTTGTGTGTATAGGACTCACCCAGGTGCTTCTCTATGAGGGTGTTGTGTGTATAGGACTCACCCAGGTGCTTCTCTATGAGGGTGTTGTGTGTATAGGACTCACCCAGGTGCTTCTCTATGAGGGTGTTGTGTGTATAGGACTCACCCAGGTGCTTCTCTATGAGGGTGTTGTGTGTATAGGACTCACCCAGGTGCTTCTCTATGAGGGTGTTGTGTGTATAGGACTCACCCAGGTGCTTCTCTATGAGGGTGTTGTGTGTATAGGACTCACCCAGGTGCTTCTCTATGAGGGTGTTGTGTGTATAGGACTCACCCAGGTGCTTCTCTATGAGGGTGTTGTGTGTATAGGACTCACCCAGGTGCTTCTCTATGAGGGTGTTGTGTGTATAGGACTCACCCAGGTGCTTCTCTATGAGGGTGTTGTGTGTATAGGACTCACCCAGGTGCTTCTCTATGAGGGTGTTGTGTGTATAGGACTCACCCAGGTGCTTCTCTATGAGGGTGTTGTGTGTATAGGACTCACCCAGGTGCTTCTCTATGAGGGTGTTGTGTGTATAGGACTCACCCAGGTGCTTCTCTATGAGGGTGTTGTGTGTATAGGACTCACCCAGGTGCTTCTCTATGAGGGTGTTGTGTGTATAGGACTCACCCAGGTGCTTCTCTATGAGGGTGTTGTGTGTATAGGACTCACCCAGGTGCTTCTCTATGAGGGTGTTGTGTGTATAGGACTCACCCAGGTGCTTCTCTATGAGGGTGTTGTGTGTATAGGACTCACCCAGGTGCTTCTCTATGAGGGTGTTGTGTGTATAGGACTCACCCAGGTGCTTCTCTATGAGGGTGTTGTGTGTATAGGACTCACCCAGGTGCTTCTCTATGAGGGTGTTGTGTGTATAGGACTCACCCAGGTGCTTCTCTATGAGGGTGTTGTGTGTATAGGACTCACCCAGGTGCTTCTCTATGAGGGTGTTGTGTGTATAGGACTCACCCAGGTGCTTCTCTATGAGGGTGTTGTGTGTATAGGACTCACCCAGGTGCTTCTCTATGAGGGTGTTGTGTGTATAGGACTCACCCAGGTGCTTCTCTATGAGGGTGTTGTGTGTATAGGACTCACCCAGGTGCTTCTCTATGAGGGTGTTGTGTGTATAGGACTCACCCAGGTGCTTCTCTATGAGGGTGTTGTGTGTATAGGACTCACCCAGGTGCTTCTCTATGAGGGTGTTGTGTGTATAGGACTCACCCAGGTGCTTCTCTATGAGGGTGTTGTGTGTATAGGACTCACCCAGGTGCTTCTCTATGAGGGTGTTGTGTGTATAGGACTCACCCAGGTGCTTCTCTATGAGGGTGTTGTGTGTATAGGACTCACCCAGGTGCTTCTCTATGAGGGTGTTGTGTGTATAGGACTCACCCAGGTGCTTCTCTATGAGGGTGTTGTGTGTATAGGACTCACCCAGGTGCTTCTCTATGAGGGTGTTGTGTGTATAGGACTCACCCAGGTGCTTCTCTATGAGGGTGTTGTGTGTATAGGACTCACCCAGGTGCTTCTCTATGAGGGTGTTGTGTGTATAGGACTCACCCAGGTGCTTCTCTATGAGGGTGTTGTGTGTATAGGACTCACCCAGGTGCTTCTCTATGAGGGTGTTGTGTGTATAGGACTCACCCAGGTGCTTCTCTATGAGGGTGTTGTGTGTATAGGACTCACCCAGGTGCTTCTCTATGAGGGTGTTGTGTGTATAGGACTCACCCAGGTGCTTCTCTATGAGGGTGTTGTGTGTATAGGACTCACCCAGGTGCTTCTCTATGAGGGTGTTATGTGTATAGGACTCACCCAGGTGCTTCTCTATGAGGGTGTTGTCTGTGAGAGGAACCTTCTTCCTGTTTACCTTGGCCTGTCCTCTCTTCAGAATCAGCTCGCGCACAGACTTCAGGTTTGGAAATCTGAAACATGACAGGTCACCATCATCACCATCCAGTGTTTCCTTCAGAAAATGTGTTAGTTAAGGTGGTAGGGTGTGTTAGTTAAGGTGGTAGGGGTTTTGAATCAGACCCATCCGGTCTGACAGAAGTAACACAACGTAGTTAAAGCGGCAGCCGGGTGTTGCTTAGGCCATTAACCCTGCCATCATCACCATCACCATCATCGCCATCATCATCATCATCACCATCAGCATCCCCTTACCCCCAGGCTACATAGGGCTCCACCATCAGCATCCCCTTACCCCCAGGCTACATAGGGCTCCACCATCAGCATCCCCTTACCCCCAGGCTACATAGGGCTCCACCATCAGCATCCCCTTACCCCCAGGCTACATAGGGCTACACCATCAGCATCCCCTTACCCCAAGGCTACATAGGGCTCCACCATCAGCATCCCCTTACCCCCAGGCTACATAGGGCTCCACCATCAGCATCCCCTTACCCCCAGGCTACATAGGGCTCCACCATCAGCATCCCCTTACCCCCAGGCTACATAGGGCTCCACCATCAGCATCCCCTTACCCCCAGGCTACATAGGGCTCCACCATCAGCATCCCCTTACCCCCAGGCTACATAGGGCTCCACCATCAGCATCCCCTTACCCCCAGGCTACATAGGGCTCCACCAT
Organism: Osmerus eperlanus; assembly: GCF_963692335.1. Lineage (NCBI taxonomy): Eukaryota > Metazoa > Chordata > Actinopteri > Osmeriformes > Osmeridae > Osmerus > Osmerus eperlanus. The sequence goes on from NC_085025.1 coordinate 732,184, forward strand.
CAGCATCCCCTTACCCCCAGGCTACATAGGGCTCCACCATCAGCATCCCCTTACCCCCAGGCTACATAGGGCTCCACCATCAGCATCCCCTTACCCCCAGGCTACATAGGGCTCCACCATCAGCATCCCCTTACCCCCAGGCTACATAGGGCTCCACCATCAGCATCCCCTTACCCCCAGGCTACATAGGGCTCCACCATCAGCATCCCCTTACCCCCAGGCTACATAGGGCTCCACCATCAGCATCCCCTTACCCCCAGGCTACATAGGGCTCCACCATCAGCATCCCCTTACCCCCAGGCTACATAGGGCTCCACCATCAGCATCCCCTTACCCCCAGGCTACATAGGGCTCCACCATCAGCATCCCCTTACCCCCAGGCTACATAGGGCTCCACCATCAGCATCCCCTTACCCCCAGGCTACATAGGGCTCCACCATCAGCATCCCCTTACCCCCAGGCTACATAGGGCTCCACCATCAGCATCCCCTTACCCCCAGGCTACATAGGGCTCCACCATCAGCATCCCCTTACCCCCAGGCTACATAGGGCTCCACCATCTTCAGCATGGCCATGCTGGTCTTGTTGACTCTGACGAACGCCCCGCTGAAGATCTTCCTCAGACGCAGCATCTGCACCACCTTCATCACTCTGGGGCTCACGCCTTTGATCCTGCGCGCACACAAACACGTACGCACACACGTTAACACCACAACACACCTCCCACTGAAAACACAGGACAACAACGGAGCTGAAATGATTGATGTAATATTCTAGTTGAGATGCTATTCAGCTGTAGTCGTACAATCGTTGAGTAAGGATTGGGATCGATACCCGGTTCGAAGATCATTTCTTGTAAGGGGGGGAAACACTACTGCAATGAATAAGCACCTCAACGTTGTGCATCAGCTAAAGGTAAAATGCATTCGACTGTCTTCGAGAAGCAACAGTGCCTCCAGCTGCCGTTGCCGGACAACCCTCCTTCCTCCACCCAAGGTATGCATGGTGAGCGCAGTCAGCGCAACTTCGTAGCAAGTATCCATCGCTGACAATAATAAGAGCCAGGGCTCTACAGTGCAACTATTTCACTCTCCTATGCCCCTTAAATTTGATGCGTGCGCGAGTTTACGAGCACAGTCAGTGTGTGAGTAAAGACTAGCCTCCCCCGCCCCTGCTGATCATTCAAAACATAGTCACCGGGAGCATGGCTCTGTGGGCTGCTTAAGCATCTTGTTAAACAATAACAGAAACAGAACAAAATAGGGATGAGAAAAGGAAGGTTTGGGTTTGGTTAGCTGGTCATTTAGCTAGATCAGGTGCCTTTTGTTGAAACGTGTTAAACCTTTCATAGTCTTGAATAATGACGGCTTGTCAATGTCACTTTTTGTCAACCAACCAATCACAGTCATTTATACTATTTACTCATCCAGGTTGTGGATAGTACATCTGTAGTGGACAATTGTAGATTTAGCCAGAGCCAGGATCCATTGTGCCAATATGTGCTCCTTTTATCCAGCCTCCTCCTGAGAGCAGCACGTTCCCCTTGTTCTATTTGACATCTGTTTTACTTAAGTTATTGTTATAAATGTTGTTCAGTAATCTTGTTTACATAAAGTGTGGCATTGGTTGTGTGGGTGCTGCTATATGTTTAACATTTGCCAAATTCATTCATTTAGATGGTGATTAGCTTAAGCTCGCCCCAGAAAAGTATCGATAAAGTCTCGGATCGTTATGCAGTCTCGAAAATTGTATCGATAAAAATTAACAATCCCCATCCCTATCGTTGAGATATTATTGTTCCTTGTGCCTGGAAGCTGAGAAGTACCTACAGACCGTTAGGGTTAGTACCTAAGTACCTACAGGCCGTTAGGGTTAGTACCTAAGTACCTACAGACCGTTAGGGTTAGTACCCAAGTACCTACAGACCGTTAGGGTTAGTACCCAAGTACCTACAGGCCGTTCCTAGACCTTGACCACCAAAATGCTGTTTAGAACTCTGCACTACTGATCCTTGATTCTCTGTTGTAATTCCTATGTGTGGCGGCCTGCGGAAACCCTTCACATTGTGAAAATGTGACTTTCTGTGTATTATACATATTTGGAAACTACAAACTCTCCTGAATACAAATCTGTTTAAATCACTCAGATATCTTTATCAAAACTGAAGTTACATCATTTTAAAGTTGACCTGTGTCAAAACGTGATAAGGGAGAAAACTGCATTAAAAAGATTCCACTCCGTTTCATAATTCGATTTGACATGGCTGGAAAATCTGGCTAGCTAACATGTCCAAAAAACGTTGAAATTAACTGTTTTTCATTAGTAATCATATACTTTTTGTTTCCTTTCAATGAAGTTTAAGGTGTCAACTATACAAAACATAAAAAATCTCAATTGACAGAAAACGTTTTTTTGATCTTTTATGGCTTATAGCCAACAATGAGCGGCCGCTAGATCCGACGGGTTTCCGCAGGCCGCCACACAAATACACACACATGCACTATTTGAATGTCGCTGTGGATACAAGTGTGTGGTACCACTCACTCTCTGATGCGAACAGCGAAGGCCAGTCTGTTCTTGGCGGGGGGCAGTGGTGCTGCTGGCCGGCGGTGAGCTCTGTTGATGCGAGTCTCATCGCGGTGTTTGCGGTGGCTCTCCTTCAGAAAGTCTTCCAAGCGCTTGAACTTCAACGGTTTGCCTTTACATACCTGGATAACAGACAAGCCTCATGCATTACACACAAGCTGGGCTGACCCAACAGAAGGTCGCCATCATAATGGACGTTACAGTGTTGACTTATGCTGCATAAAAAGTGGACACACTAAGGACAAACAACGACATAAATAACACACCGTATAAACATCGCTTTTTCCAGGTGCACCACCGAAAGGTTTGCTTCTCGATAGCACTTTTATACTGCGTTGTGAGTTTAACTACTGTACACATGCATAATGACAAGTTACCAAAGATTATCAGACAACATACCTTTCTCTTTTCTAACAACGCAAGCTTGGCCTGTGTGGCTTTGATGGCTTGGTACGCTTTTCTTTTCTTCAACAAGTTTTCAGGAACCAGCTTGATCACCCTCTTCACTCTGGAAGGAGCCATGAGCAAAACGTCAGTGGGAACTGGGTAAGTTACAGAAGTTGAACGTTGATACCACTAGTGCATGATACATCTAGCGTAATATTTGATATTCCAATAAAGACAATGGGAAAAGCTACTTCTATCGCTATACGTAACCCAATTCTGTTTCGACTGATAAGTCTAGTAACTACAAGAATCATTTACTGTACCAGCTGCTTGTCGAGCTTTCTTGTTATACATTTCTTGTTATACATTTCTGGATTATTTACACAGCATTACAAAGCATTATAGTAACCACCGTTCTTTTAGGAAACATTGATGTTCATCTAGGCAAGATTAAAACTATGACAAGCCTACGGTGGGGATGTTGTCCCTCATACTGCTTGTGGTAGCCACCTGGCAACCACAGAGGTGTACGTTCCCCATGCGAGACAGATATATTTCAAAAACTGTATTTTGTACAACATAATCAAAAAATACGAGAAGCACATTATTGCTATTCATCTGACGTCGTGAAATAACATGATATAACACATTTTAATAGTGTGTTTAGTGTAGGATGGACTTAGATCGGCACCTAAACAAATTCAGATACTCACTCTGGTTCAGCCATTGTAAATTCGATGTGTTTGAAAAAATGCGACGTCGCGCTAGGTTTACGTCATGGAGCTTCCTTCCGTCTCATGTGCCACGATTCTGCCCCCTAGTGGAGCGGGGTTTATCGTGAAAACAAAGCAGCGAAACAACTTTCTATGTACCATTCACATGTGTTTGTAAAACATTGTCAACATTTCTTGCAATTTGCTTTTGATAACAGTGACACGTACATGAGATGAACACCTTACATATTATGCAAAGAGCACTTCAGGTCTGTTTATGCACATTAATATTGTATATGTTTATTAGAAACCCAGGATTTGAGAAATAAATAATAATAGCGACCATCCATGTGGGCGACATCTCCCTGCACGGTAAAATTGAGCAGCATCTCTGCCCTCCTCGTGAACGCCGCGGCTGCAGGCGCACAGAGCTGCTGCTGTCACTGGCGTGCACGAGCTGCCCTGTTTGTTTGTGTAGCGAGATGTTGGAAATGGCGGAGAGGAGAGACCAACGCGACAATTAAAGATTTCAAATATTAATACACTGCAAATGCCTATTATAAAACAGCCATGAAACGGATTCCAGGATAACTTTATTTTTTTCGGCAACGGACTGGAGTAAATCTGGACAAGGAGAAAACATTTTTTGATAAGCTTTGAATTAGCTAGCTTGCAGCTAGCTTGCGAACTCGTCAGTGCGATTTTTACTCGTAGGTTTGTTGTTTGTCAACATTAGCTCAAGTTAGCTAGCCAAGTAACCCACAACCAAATACTCCAGTATATTGGTAGACCACAATTGTCACTACTGTGTGCATTATGTTAGTAATCTATCAGATAAAAAAATCAAGGCAATTGACTAGTTAACTTGTCAGCTAAATTCGCTAGCACCACTCCGCAGGCTGGTTAACTACTAGCTAGCAAGTTGTAGCCTAGCCACATTGCGTCTTCACTATCGATATACTTTTCTACAGCGGTTGTCCAAAATCCTGTTATAAGAGAAGATTAACAACAGAAGTTGCAGAAATAAAGCAGGTAAGTAAGCCAACTACACCCAAACCACATCATTTTGCCGAAATTCACCCAGCAGCTGCGGACCGAATGCGCACGACAGTTGTGGAGGATCATTTTGCTTGCTCTCCTGGTTATAATCGAACAAAGTGGTATTTGGATGTGTGCATTTTAGCAATCGCTAGTTATGAATTGCCGTGTGCATTTGCTATATGTTACTATGTTTACAACTTTCTAGCTCGGTAAATAATTGAAATTCCTCTATTCATTGATTTATCTTGCCTCACACTCGCCCACCTCGTCTCTCGTGTCATATGGTTACTATACGACAATCAAATAACAAAGGTGACATACTATATTGTGTCATAGGGATAGCGGTTTGATTGACAGTTTTTCGCCAATTCAAATGTGGGCGACTCAATGTGGGCGTCTCCAGTCATTTGCTAGGTGCTGAGGTCTGTCATTAAATCAAGTTGAACTAAACCCTGTTTCATTATCCGTCAGTGTTTAGCCCATGTGGATTGATTGTCATACTCTTCCGCACTGAGCTACGGCAACGTACCGTGTTGTTGTAGAGCGCTTTGTATCCATCCCTCAGCAAGTAGACCCCGCATTCATATTAAAAGACCTATATCAATACAAACACAGGACAGACTTATATAGTCTACATGAAAGCTATGCAGCCTGTCTGTTTTGGGCTTTGTCCACATGACTGGATCAACAAGCTAGGATCCTGCTGGAACACATGACCAGATCAACAAGCTAGGATCCTACTGGAACACATGACCAGATCAACAAGCTAGGATCCTACTGGAACACATGACCAGATCAACAAGCTAGGATCCTACTGGAACACATGACCAGATCAACAAGCTAGGATCCTACTGGAACACATGACCAGATCAACAAGTTAGGATCCTACTGGAACACATGACCAGATCAACAAGCTAGGATCCTACTGGAACACATGACCAAATCAACAAGCTAGGATCCTACTGGAACACATGACCAGATCAACAAGCTAGGATCCTACTGGAACACATGATTAGATCAACAAGCTAGGATCCTACTGGAACACATGACCAGATCAACAAGTTAGGATCCTACTGGAACACATGACCAGATCAACAAGCTAGGATCCTACTGGAACACATGACCAGATCAACAAGTTAGGATCCTACTGGAACACATGACCAGATCAACAAGCTAGGATCCTACTGGAACACATGACCAGATCAACAAGTTAGGATCCTACTGGAACACATGACCAGATCAACAAGCTAGGATCCTACTGGAACACATGACCAGATCAACAAGTTAGGATCCTACTGGAACACATGACCAGATCAACAAGCTAGGATCCTACTGGAACACATGACCAGATCAACAAGTTAGGATCCTACTGGAACACATGACCAAATCAACAAGCTAGGATCCTACTGGAACACATGACCAGATCAACAAGCTAGGATCCTACTGGAACACATGATTAGATCAACAAGCTAAGATCCTGCTGGAGCACATGACCAAATCAACAAGCTAGGATCCTACTGGAACATTCCAGCACAGCAGAGTAGATGAGCTTCAACAAGGACAGGTATCCTTGTCTTAGACATTCCTCAGGAAAGAGAGAGAGGAAAGCAGGAACAAGGCAGGCTAGTGAGACCTGCACTGACACAGTTCTCTCTCTGCTCTGTGCTCTGTGTAGTGAGACCTGCACTGACACAGTTCTCTCTCTGCACTGTGCTCTGTGTAGTGAGACCTGCACTGACACAGTTCTCTCTCTGCACTGTGCTCTGTGTAGTGAGACCTGCACTGACACAGTTCTCTCTCTGCACTGTGCTCTGTGTAGTGAGACCTGCACTGACACAGTTCTCTCTCTGCTCTGTGCTCTGTGTAGTGAGACCTGCACTGACACAGTTCTCTCTCTGCTCTGTGCTCTGTGTAGTGAGACCTGCACTGACACAGTTCTCTCTCTGCACTGTGCTCTGTGTAGTGAGACCTGCACCGACACAGTTCTCTCTCTGCACTGTGCTCTGTGTAGTGAGACCTGCACTGACACAGTTCTCTCTCTGCACTGTGCTCTGTGTAGTGAGACCTGCACTGACACAGTTCTCTCTCTGCACTGTGCTCTGTGTAGTGAGACCTGCACTGACACAGTTCTCTCTCTGCACTGTGCTCTGTGTAGTGAGACCTGCACTGACACAGTTCTCTCTCTGCACTGTGCTCTGTGTAGTGAGACCTGCACTGACACAGTTCTCTCTCTGCACTGTGCTCTGTGTAGTGAGACCTGCACTGACACAGTTCTCTCTCTGCACTGTGCTCTGTGTAGTGAGACCTGCACTGACACAGTTCTCTCTCTGCACTGTGCTCTGTGTAGTGAGACCTGCACTGACACAGTTCTCTCTCTGCACTGTGCTCTGTGTAGTGAGACCTGCACTGACACAGTTCTCTCTCTGCACTGTGCTCTGTGTAGTGAGACCTGCACTGACACAGTTCTCTCTCTGCACTGTGCTCTGTGTAGTGAGACCTGCACTGACACAGTTCTCTCTCTGCACTGTGCTCTGTGTAGTGAGACCTGCACCGACACAGTTCTCTCTCTGCACTGTGCTCTGTGTAGTGAGACCTGCACTGACACAGTTCTCTCTCTGCACTGTGCTCTGTGTAGTGAGACCTGCACCGACACAGTTCTCTCTCTGCACTGTGCTCTGTGTAGTGAGACCTGCACCGACACAGTTCTCTCTCTGCACTGTGCTCTGTGTAGTGAGACCTGCACTGACACAGTTCTCTCTCTGCACTGTGCTCTGTGTAGTGAGACCTGCACTGACACAGTTCTCTCTCTGCTCTGTGCTCTGTGTAGTGAGACCTGCACCGACACAGTTCTCTCTCTGCACTGTGCTCTGTGTAGTGAGACCTGCACCGACACAGTTCTCTCTCTGCACTGTGCTCTGTGTAGTGAGACCTGCACCGACACAGTTCTCTCTCTGCACTGTGCTCTGTGTAGTGAGACCTGCACCGACACAGTTCTCTCTCTGCACTGTGTGTGGTGTGAAGCCAAGGCCCCAGGTCACCAAGGCCCCAGGTCACCAAGGCCCCAGGTCACCAAGGCCCCAGGTCACCAAGGCCCCAGGTCACCAAGGCCCCAGGTCACCAAGGCCCCAGGTCACCAAGGCCCCAGGTCCTGGGAAGTTATTGTGACGGCCGATTACAACAGTGTAGGGTTGGGGTTAGTTACAGTGTAGGGTTAGGGTTAGTTACAGTGTAGGGTTAGGGTTAGTTACAGTGTAGGGTTGGGGTTAGTTACAGTGTAGGGTTAGGGTTAGTTACAGTGTAGGGTTAGGGTTAGTTACAGTGTAGGGTTGGGGTTAGTTACAGTGTAGGGTTGGGGTTAGTTACAGTGTAGGGTTAGGGTTAGTTACAGTGTAGGGTTAGGGTTAGTTACAGTGTAGGTCACTTCATATAGATGAGACAAAGACTGGGAGTTAACCTGAGACCCTGAGGCATGTGGAAAAAGGGTTAGGGTTAGGAGGGTTAGGAGGAATCCTGCTGCAGTGTGTCTCGTCTTAAACCATCCTGTCTGACCTTAACCCTGTCTGGGCCCACAGTAGGCAGACCTGCTTCTACTGCTCATTTACCTAATGACCAGAACACAAGATTGTTCAATAATACCATTTATAGGCTGCTAAACATGTATTATATGTATCAGGGAGGTGGGGGTGAGGGGAGAGAGGGAGGTGAGGGTGAGGGGAGAGAGGGAGCTGGGGGTGAGGGGAGAGAGGGAGCTGGTGGTGAGGGGAGAGAGGGAGGTGAGGGTGAGGGGAGAGAGGGAGGTGGGGGTGAGGGGAGAGAGGGAGCTGGGGGTGAGGGGAGAGAGGGAGCTGGGGGTGAGGGGAGAGAGGGAGGTGAGGGTGAGGGGAGAGAGGGAGGTGAGGGAGAGAGGGAGGTGGGGGTGAGGGGAGAGAGGGAGGTGGGGGTGAGGGGAGAGAGGGAGGTGGGGGTGAGGGGAGAGAGGGAGCTGGGGGAGAGAGGGAGGTGAGGGTGAGGGGAGAGAGGGAGGTGGGGGTGAGGGGAGAGAGGGAGCTGGGGGTGAGGGGAGAGAGGGAGCTGGGGGTGAGGGGAGAGAGGGAGGTGAGGGTGAGGGGAGAGAGGGAGGTCAGGGTGAGGGGAGAGAGGGAGCTGGGGGTGAGGGGAGAGAGGGAGGTGGGGGTGAGGGGAGAGAGGGAGCTGGTGGTGAGGGGAGAGAGGGAGGTGAGGAGAGAGAGGGAGCTGGGGGTGAGGGGAGAGAGGGAGGTGGGGGTGAGGGGAGAGAGGGAGCTGGGGGTGAGGGGAGAGAGGGAGGTGGGGGTGAGGGGAGAGAGGGAGCTGGGGGTGAGGGGAGAGAGGGAGGTGGGGGTGAGGGGAGAGAGGGAGGTGGGGGGAGAGAGGGAGCTGGGGGTGAGGGGAGAGGGAGCTGGGGGTGAGGGGAGAGGGAGGTGGGGGTGAGGGGAGAGAGGGAGGTGGGGGTGAGGGGAGAGAGGGAGGTGGGGGGAGAGAGGGAGCTGGGGGTGAGGGGAGAGGGAGCTGGGGGTGAGGGGAGAGAGGGAGGTGGGGGTGAGGGGAGAGAGGGAGGTGAGGAGAGAGAAGGGAGGTGGGGGTGAGGGGAGAGAGGGAGGTGGGGGTGAGGGGAGAGAGGGAGGTGGGGGTGAGGGGAGAGAGGGAGGTGGGGGTGAGGGGAGAGAGGGAGCTGGGGGTGAGGGGAGAGAGGGAGGTGGGGGTGAGGAGAGAGAAGGGAGGTGAGGAGAGAGAAGGGAGGTGGGGGTGAGGGGAGAGAGGGAGGTGGGGGTGAGGGGAGAGAGGGAGGTGGGGGTGAGGGGAGAGAGGGAGGTGGGGGTGAGGGGAGAGAGGGAGCTGGGGGTGAGGGGAGAGAGGGAGGTGGGGGTGAGGAGAGAGAAGGGAGGTGAGGAGAGAGAGGGAGCTGGTGGTGAGGGGAGAGAAGGGAGGTGAGGAGAGAGAGGGAGCTGGTGGTGAGGGGAGAGAGGGAGGTGGGGGTGAGGGGAGAGAGGGAGCTGGGGGTGAGGGGAGAGAGGGAGGTGGGGGTGAGGGGAGAGAGGGAGGTGGGGCTGAGGGGAGAGAGGGAGCTGGGGGTGAGGGGAGAGAGGGAGGTGAGGAGAGAGAGGGAGCTGGTGGTGAGGGGAGAGAGGGAGGTGAGGAGAGAGAAGGGAGGTGGGGGTGAGGGGAGAGAGGGAGGTGGGGGTGAGGAGAGAGGGAGCTGGGGGTGAGGGGAGAGAGGGAGGTGAGGAGAGAGAGGGAGGTGGGGGTGAGGGGAGAGAGGGAGGTGGGGGTGAGGAGAGAGGGAGCTGGGGGTGAGGGGAGAGAGGGAGGTGAGGAGAGAGAGGGAGGTGAGGGGAGAGAGGGAGGTGAGGAGAGAGAAGGGAGGTGGGGGGAGAGAAGGAGGTGGGGGTGAGGGGAGAGAGGGAGGTGGGGGTGAGGAGAGAGGGAGCTGGGGGTGAGGGGAGAGAGGGAGGTGAGGAGAGAGAGGGAGGTGAGGGGAGAGAGGGAGGTGAGGAGAGAGAAGGGAGGTGGGGGGAGAGAGGGAGGTGAGGAGAGAGAAGGGAGGTGGGGGTTAGGGGAGAGAGGGAGGTGGGGTTGAGGGGAGAGAGGGAGGTGAGAAGAGAAAGGGAGCTGGTGGTGAGGGGAGAGAGGGAGGTGAGGAGAGGAGAGGAGAGAGAAGGGAGGTGGGGGTGAGGAGAGAGAGGGAGCTGGTGGTGAGGGGAGAGAGGGAGGTGAGGAGAGGAGAGGAGAGAGAAGGGAGGTGGGGGTGAGGAGAGAGAGGGAGCTGGTGGTGAGGGGAGAGAGGGAGGTGAGGAGAGAGAGGGAGCTGGAGGTGAGGGGAGAGAGGGAGGTGAGAAGAGAGAGGGAGGTGGGGGTGAGGAGCGAGAGGGAGCTGGTGGTGAGGGGAGAGAGGGAGGTGAGGAGAGAGAGGGAGGTGAGGAGAGAGAGAGAGGTGAGGAGAGAGAGGGAGGTGAGGAGAGAGAGGGAGGTGGGGGTGAGGGGAGAGAGGGAGGTGAGGGGAGAGAGGGAGGTGAGGGGAGAGAGGGAGGTGAGGAGAGAGAGGGAGGTGAGGAGAGAGAGGGAGGTGGGGGTGAGGGGAGAGAGGGAGCTGGTGGTGAGGGGAGAGAGGGAGGTGAGGGTGAGGGGAGAAAGGGAGGTGGGTGCTCCAACAGAGGGGTGACCTACATTCTCTCCCTGGAAACAAGCTGCTGCTGCAGACTGAGAGGATCTGTGGGGGAGGGAAGGAAACGGAGGGAAAGCAAGAAGGGAGTGAAGGAGGAAGGAAGGAGAACTGTGGTGCAGCAGTTAAGGACCTGAGCTGAAGGAACCAGATATTGGTGTAAGGACAGCAGTGTGTGTGGGGACAGCAGTGTGTGTGGGGACAGCAGTGTGTGTGGGGACAGCCCAGAGGAGAGAGGCGTGGAGTGGTTTAACCCAGAGGACACAAAGTGGGAGCAGGTGTGTGTGTGTGTGTGTGGAGGGGGGGGGGTCCACTAATAGCTCTGTGTGTGTGTGGAGGAATCGTAGGACAATCAAGATGAAATTTTGTGTCCAAGTTAACATGATGCGGTGAACACAAACGGTTGTGAATATCAGACCTGAAATGTCTCAGGTATATGGCGTGAAATTAGTGCCAGGAGAGCGAGCTCTGTAAAAACGATTTGTAACTTGCAAAAAAGATTTGTGTCTCCGTAGAAGAAGGCAAGATTTGTGTACTTGCATAAAAGATTTGTAACTTGCAAAAAAGATTTGTGTACTTGTAAAAAAAGGTTTTGTGTCTCCGTAGAAGAAAAAGATTTGTGTACTTGTCTCCGTAGAAGAAAAAGATTTGTGTACTTGTAAAAAAAAGTTTTGTGTCTCCGCAGAAGAAAAAGATTTGTGTACTTGTAAAAAAAAAGTTTTGTGTCTCCGTAGAAGAAAACGATTTGTGTACTTGTAAAAAAAAAGTTTTGTGTCTCCGTAGAAGAAGGCGGGAACAATGCTCCCAAAACCATCTAAGCCAATCAAATATAGCCATTTCTGTGTCTAGTATCATTGGACATTTTTGTCTGTCTATCACACAAAGAACGTCAGCGAATAAGAACAAAACTAGAATGCTGATGATTTCAATGGCGAGTCATTTGGTAAGTAGTTCAAAATATCCATGGGCATGTACCTTTAATGTAACATTTAAAGATTATTCGGTTAGCACTCTCTTAACAGTATAAATTAATGGATAAGAGTCGTAGTAAGTTGAATAGTTTTTTAATGTAAATATGTATACGGATATTTAATTAGACGACCAGTCATTAAACCTAGAATTAGTTGGACAATGTGCAGCTAAATTGCAGCCGGTAAGCATCATACTAAGCGTTTTTAAAAATTAAATATATTATTTATTTTTTAATACGGAAGACGCTACTTTGCAGCATCACGTTAGGGACCGGGTGAAAACAACCCATACCATTTTGAAAAATGGTATTCCTAAAAAATAATATTTTTAGGAATATAAAACCTCAAACAGACACCAGAGTATCTTTTTTTTACAAGTACACAAATCTTTTTCTTCTACGGAGACACAAAACTTTTTTTTACAAGTACACAAATCTTTTTCTTCTACGGAGACACAAAACCTTTTTTTACAAGTACACAAATCTTTTTTGCAAGTTACAAATCTTTTATGCAAGTACACAAATCTTTTTCTTCTACGGAGACACAAAACTTTTTTTTTTGCAAGTACACAAATCTTTTTCTACAGAGACACAAATCTTTTTTGCAAGTTACAAATCGTTTTTACAGAGCTCGCTCTCCTGGCACTAATTTCATGCCATACAGGTACAGAGTACTGAGGCAGAGAGGGCTAGAGAGATAAGTGTGTGTGTGTTAGAGGGACAGATATACCTGGCGATCCCTCACACTCCTTTCCCTACACACCTGCTGTTACACACCTGCTGTTACTTAAGCAAAGTTTGTCCTCTTTAGTTTGAGAGTCGGCCTTCATCAAGATGACCATCTCTTATGTAACAGTTTCTTCTGAATGAAGGGTGAACCAGGCTACTCTCAACTTGATTCTCAGCACCTGTTGGGTATTTTTGGCCTCTGTTCCAGCCCCCCCCCCCCCCTCTCTCTCTCTCTCTCTCTCTCTCTCTCTCTCTCTCTCTCTCTCTCTCTCCTTGTCACTATCTCTTGTTTCCCTCTCCCCCTCCTTTTCTGTGTATTTGAATTTTCTCCTGGATCAGCAGGTACTTCAGTTATGTGCTCTACAATGTAGTTCAGATGTATCTGTAAATTAACTACTATCGATAGTTCTTCTACTATAGGACTATTACTACCACTACTACTACAAGGATCCATACTCACACAGTCCTATTTTTATCACTACTAGTACTACTACTAGGGCTGCAACTAACGATTATTTTAATAATCGATTAATCTGTCGATTCTTTTTTCGATTAATCGATTAATCGGATACAAAAACAAAAAAGCATTATTGTCCAACCCTTTATTCAAAAACAGAACTGACATTGCAAATTCACAGTGCAAAAAATCTTCAGAATGTGCACAAACAAGCATACAATTTTTAGTGTGGATGTAATGCTATTTTCCAAGATGAGCAATTTATTTGAGTTTTGTTTAAAACTTTATTGAAAATTGAAAGGTTGTGGAAGTAGGCCAGACTTTATTAGAATAATCTGGTGTATATTTAAGATTTTTTGACACAATTTGGAAAAAAGTTAAGATTTGCGAGAATAAGCTATTTTCAAAGATTAGTGATTTTCTATCATTTTATTTGAAACTTAATTGAAAAAGTAAAGCCTGTGGAAGTATACCAGACATTGTTAAGATACTCTGGTGTCTGTTTGAGGTTTTATATTCCTAAAAATATTATTTTTTAGGAATACCATTTTTCAAAATGGTATGGGTTGTTTTCACCCGGTCCCTAACGTGATGCTGCAAAGTAGCGTCTTCCGAATGTGAGACGAATGTCGAATATGAAACTAACTTCACCTCGGTCAATTAACACACTGTTTCGATGTATTTAGTGTGAAATGCTCCCACACCTTGGATGACTTGGGTCGTACTGATTTCTCTGCCTCCGCCAGAGTGTTTCAGAACAACGTTACTCAACAACGTCTCTCCGATGGCCTTTCCTCTACCTCTGCCCCGCGCTCAACTCCTTTTTTTTTTTTTTTATACTCAAACATCTCCGCGACATATTGAGTGGCGTAATAATCGTGCGACACAACGAATCGATAATGAAATTCGTTGCCAACGCTTTTAATAATCAATTTTAATCGATTTAATCAATTCGTTGTTGCAGCCCTAACTACTACTAAGTTTCCCTAACCTGGTGTCCCCAGCCATGACCAGGAGCTGTGTGTTGTGACGCTCTCTGGTGTGTTAGAGCCCGACCGATATATCGGTGGGCCGATATTATCGGCCGATATTGGGCATTTTCCAAACTATCGGTATCGCCATTTATAATGGACGATAAATGAATATTATTATTTATTTTTTAATTGTGTTTTTGTTCAAAGGACTTTAAGTTTCATATCTCAAGTTTGTATTTTTATACATTTTATTTTTCAGAAACTGCATTAACATATTATTTTAGTGAGGAAATAATAACAGGAGTCAGATGGCTGAGCAGTTAGGGAATCGGGCTATTAACGAAAAGGTTGCTGGTTCGATTCCCGGCCATGTCAAATGACGTTGTGTCCTTGGGAAGGCACTTAACCCTACTTGCCTCGGGGAATGTCCCTGTACTTAATCGCTCTGGATAAGAACTTCTGCTAAAAGTGACTAAATGTAAACTACAAGTAACTACTGTTAGAGAAATCAGTTTGTTTTGTTTGTTTTGTTTGTATATCGGATTTTTAAATCAACAAATATTTGTATCGGTATCGGCCTTAAAAATCCTTTATCGTTTGGGCTCTAGTGTGTGTGTGTGTGTTAGTAATCCCCTCCACTACCCTAAGGGGAGAGCTCCTATGTAAGTAATGTAGTAATATAGTCATGTAGTGTAGGCAGATGTCTCTTATGTAAGACTACAGGAGAGACGTATATACCGCCACTCACACACACACATCTCTCTCCCCCCCCCCTCCCCTCCTCCTCCCCTCCCCTCCTCCCGCTCCTCCAGAAGGCCTCCCTGCCCTCTCTCCTCCCCTCTCTCCTCCCCAGGGATGGTGCTGTACACCAGGCAGGCCAGGGAGCCGTAGCCCTCCTGCCCTGGAGCTCTCAGCCTGACAGCAGCAGCCCAGCCAGAGACCAGAGGACTGCCCCCCCAGAACGGCACCCCCTCACATGACACCCTCCGGAGCCATACATTGAGTACGTACCTCAGCCTCACCTCACCTCTCCCCTCCTCACCTACATTTACATTTATTCATTTAGCATACGCTTTTATCGAAAGCGACTTCCTAGAGAGAGATTAGAAAAGTGCATAGGTCAATGATCATAAACAATGACATAGCCCCAAAAACATTGTGGGTAACCAAAACATGAAACGTACATTGTGAAAAGCAAATAAGTGCCAATCGGAAGAAACATAAGAGCATGTGGTTAAACAAATTACAAATTAAACAACATGAACCTCAAAAGTGCGAGCGTGTACCTGTAGGAAAGCAAGCAACAATAATATAATTTACAGCGATTACAAGTAGTTAAATCAGTTAAAAACTAACCAACAGGTGCAACAAGTCACTCAATAAGTGTCATTGTGTTAATGGAGGAAATAAACTAACATCGGATCCAACAAATCTTTCTTAAGTACCGTTGTACTCCCGGAACAAGTGCGTCTTTAGCCTTTTCTTGAAGGTGGGGAGTCAGTCAGTGTCTCTGATGGAGGTGGGGAGTTGATTCCACCATTGGGGGGCCAGACAGGAGAAGAGCTTGTGTTGGGACCGGGCGCTCTTGAGCGGTGGGACCACCAGACGGTTGTCAGAAGAAGACCGTAGGTGGCGGGTGGGGGTGTAAGGCTGGAGGAGAGACTGGATGTAGTCGGGTGCAGTCCCGTTCACCGCTCGGAAGGTCAGTACCAGAGTCTTGAATCTGATACGGGCCGTGATGTATAGCCAGTGGAGGGAGATGAGGACAGGGTGACATGGGAGCGTCTGGGGAGATTGAAGACCAGGTGGGCTGCTGCGTTCTGAATTCTCTGGAGAGGGCAGGTTGCACATGCTGGGAGACCGGTGAGCAGCGAGTTGCAGTAGTCCAACTTTGAGAGGACAAGTGCTTGGACTAGCAGCTGGGTGGAATGCTTAGACAGCAGGGCTCAACATTAACATTTTTTGGCACTGGCCCCATCGGGCCAGTGGGTTTGAAACTTACTGGCCCCAAGACAGTTTTTACTGGCCCCCCCTCCAAAAGTTGTAATTTATCATTGTTACAACAAAACCAAAGACTTATAAGTTGTGTTATTCTGTTAACATATTTAACCATTTATTAAACACATCCTGGATATAAAAACAAACAAAATTAAATCACATTTCTAGTGATAAAAAATGTAAAGGTAATAGTCAGAAAAACAATTGACTTAACCTCAAACATGACGTGCTCTCTTCCCTGCTGACAGCCATCTCTGCACAACTGAAACCTCTGGTCCCTCAATGCTAATATATAAAAGCTTCCATAGCATTTCATCAGTATGATACTAAGTACACAAGTCGACACCATTCTTCTGCTGCAGTTCAATTGCCTGGGGAAACTAGGCGAACGGCTGGCCCGTCTTAATTACGTGATATGCGGTTGTTATAAGTCGTGCAATAACACGATGGGCATCTACATTTAAATTCCTGACCAGCATGGTCAACGGCCTCGAAGATGGATTGTCAACCATCCGCTTAGCTGTCACGCAAACCAGGTGCTGTCTGCTAGCATGGCTGGTCAGGTATTGTTTTCGAAAATTGTCGGTGCCTGTGTAAAAAGATCCACTTTTGTCTGCTTTAGACGGGAACATACGACAGACGACACAGTGCATCTTCGTTCCATAAAAAAGTTGCTTCCGTTTGAGCTCGTAGCTCTACTTTGCTGCCATCTTCACTTTATTGTCTCACGCCAGTTGTTAAAAAATGCATCGAGATTAGAGAATTACAATTTGACAACCACTCGTCACTCACTACTCAACTCTTGATTTGCCAACTGTGCGCCCCACGAGCTGCAAAGTTATTTATGCATTTAGCAGATAGCAAAACATATGAAGGATTATAACTTTTACAATGCAAATGTTCTTTTCAATCAATAATTTGCAGTGGCCCGATCGGGCCAGTGAGTTGCTAGTTTAACTGTCCCGACGTTACTTTTTACTGGCCCCGGGCCATCGTTATTGTCGAGCCCTGGACAGGTATCTCCTGTCTGAGCATTCTATCAGTTATCTACCTCACCTCTCCCCTCCTATCCTCACCTCACCCCTCCTCACCTCACCTCTCCCCTCCTCACCTCTCCCCTCCTCTCATCTCCCCTCCTCCCCCCCAGCCTCCTTTCTACCGTCTTCCTCCTTTCCCATCACTCTCCTCTTCCGAGTAGTCTGTCCCCATGGTTACTGTGCAGCAGTTAACACACGCGGCCGTGGATGCTGCAGTTGCCGTGGAAACCCAGAATCTGACAGGGCGCGTGTGTTTATGAACACCGTCGTTGTCGTCATGCCCACCAATTACCCCTCACTGCAGCCTCCCGTCATGACTCCTCACTGCAGCCTCCCGTCATGACCCCTCACTGCAGCCTCCCGTCATGACCCCTCACTGCAGCCTCCCGTCATGACTCCTCACTGCAGCCTCCCGTCATGACCCCTCACTGCAGCCTCCCGTCATGACCCCTCACTGCAGCCTCCCGTCATGACCCCTCACTGCAGCCTCCCGTCATGACCCCTCACTGCAGCCTCCCGTCATGACCCCTCACTGCAGCCTCCCGTCATGACCCCTCACTGCAGCCTCCCGTCATGACCCCTCACTGCAGCCTCACTGCACCCTGGAACAGGGTGTATATCTACAGTGAGTCTGTAGGTGGAACAGGGTGTGTATATCTACAGTGAGTCTGTAGGTGGAACAGGGTGCGTATATCTACAGAGAGTCTAGGTGGAACAGGGTGTGTATATCTACAGTGAGTCTGTAGGTGGAACAGGGTGTGTATATCTACAGTGAGTCTGTAGGTGGAACAGGGTGTGTATATCTACAGTGAGTCTGTAGGTGGAACAGGGTGTGTATATCTACAGTGAGTCTGTAGGTGGAACAGGGTGTGTATATCTACAGTGAGTCTGTAGGTGGAACAGGGTGTGTATATCTACAGTGAGTCTAGGTGGAACAGGGTGCGTATATCTACAGTGAGTCTGTAGGTGGAACAGGGTGTGTATATCTACAGTGAGTCTGTAGGTGGAACAGGGTGTGTATATCTACAGTGAGTCTGTAGGTGGAACAGGGTGCGTATATCTACAGTGAGTCTAGGTGGAACAGGGTGTGTATATCTACAGTGAGTCTGTAGGTGGAACAGGGTGCGTATATCTACAGTGAGTCTAGGTGGAACAGGGTGTGTATATCTACAGTGAGTCTGTAGGTGGAACGGGGCTGTGGAGCGCTGCATCGTTTCCTTCTCCTGGTAAACATCCTGGATCACAGGGTGGAACAATGCTGGGGGAGGCTGGAGCTGGGGGAGGCTGGAGCTGGGGGAGGCTGGGGCTGGGGGAGGCTAGGGCTGGAGCTGGGGGAGGCTGGAGCTGGAGCTGGGGGAGGCTGGAGCTGGGGGAGGCTGGGGCTGGGGGAGGCTAGGGCTGGAGCTGGGGGAGGCTGGAGCTGGGGGAGGCTGGAGCTGGGGGAGGCTGGGGCTGGGGAGGCTGGGGCTGGGGAGGCTGGAGCTGGGGGAGGCTGGTGCTGGGGGAGGCTGGGGCTGGAGCTGGGGGAGGCTGGAACTGGGGGAGGATGGGGATGGGGAGGCTGGAGCTGGGGGAGGCTGGGGCTGGAGCTGGGGGAGGCTGGAACTGGGGGAGGCTGGGGGAGCCTGGGTAGGCTGGGGGAGGCTGGGGCTGGGTAGGCTGGGGGGGTCTGGGGAGGCTGGGGCTGGGGGAGGCTGAAAAGTGCTTTATTTAGCTCTTGAAATGCTTACAGCTTATACTATACTAATACTTAAATGACTCAACACTGGTTGTGTTGTGGACCCAAGTCCTTGAGTGTTTCCTGACCTCTCACCTTGAACAGGGAGGGCTTTACCTCACACAGGGAGGGCTTTACCTCACACAGGGAGGGCTTTACCTCACACAGGGAGAGGGGGGAAGAGGGGGCTCCAGAGAAGGGCTTGCTGAGGAGTAGTGGGACCTGGCTGGTGTCTGGTGTTAAGCAGGTCGGAGGTTTGAAACCAGGTCTTCCTGTCAGCTGAGGGCCTGGCTCAGGGTGTGGCTAGGCCGGGGTCAGGGGAGGCCGGGGTCAGGGGAGGCCGGGGTCAGGGGAGGCCGGGGTCAGGGGAGGCCGGGGTCAGGGGAGGGCAGGGGGGGTGTAAATAGATTTGAGTGTGTAAGTGTCATTTGCATGACTGCATATGTGTTGCTTGTGTGTGTGTGTACGTTAACCATATGTGGGAGAGTGTTTGTGTTTACGTGTGTGTGTGTGTGTGTGACAGCTGGAGAGGTTGATTTATGAGGGGGCTCATTAGAGAATGAAGGTCTGTGTGTGTGAGAGAGAGAGAGGGTGTGTGTGTGTGTGTGTGTGTGAGAGGGAGAGGGGGGGTGAGCTGGGCTTGGGGGACAGTAAGCCAGGCTTGGGGGACAGTAAGCCAGGCTTGGGGGACAGTAAGCCAGGCTTGGGGGGCAGTAAGCCAGGCTTGGGGGGCAGTAAGCCAGGCTTTGGGGACAGTAAGCCAGGCTTGGGGGACAGTAAGCCAGACTTGGGGGGCAGTAAGCCAGACTTGGGGGGCAGTAAGCCAGGCTTTGGGGACAGTAAGCCAGGCTTTGGGGACAGTAAGCCAGGCTTGGGGGACAGTAAGCCAGACTTGGGGGGCAGTAAGCCAGGCTTGGGGGACAGTAAGCCAGGCTGGGGCAGTGTTGAGGGGGGATCAGGTTAGTCAGATGACGCTCAGCTCCCCTGTAGAGAAAT
Source organism: Osmerus eperlanus (assembly GCF_963692335.1). Taxonomy (NCBI): domain Eukaryota; kingdom Metazoa; phylum Chordata; class Actinopteri; order Osmeriformes; family Osmeridae; genus Osmerus; species Osmerus eperlanus. The sequence continues at coordinate 751,967 of NC_085025.1, forward strand.
CTGCTCTCCCTCTCTGCTCTGCTTTGTATGCATCTTTTGGTTTTCCTCTTTTCTCTTGCTGTTTCTTTATCTCTCCCTCTTTCCCTCTCCCTCCCTCTCCCTCCCTCCCCTCTCCCTCCCTCTCCCTCCCTCTCCCTCCCTCTCCCCTCCTCTCCCTCCCTCTCCCTCCCTCTCCCTCCCTCCCTCTCCCTCCCTCTCCCTCCCTCTCCCTCCCTCTCCCTCCCTCTCCCTCCCTCTCCCTCCCTCCCTCTCCCTCCCTCTCTCTCCCTCCCTCCCTCAAGCAGCATGACTTGGGAAGACCCACAGTAGTGTAAGTGCCCCCACTGTCTCACACTACGCTGTTGCTGCCATGCTCTCCAGCAGACAGAGAGAGGATTACCAGCTTCTGTTCTGGTTTCTGCCTTGATTTCTGGTCCTGGTTCTGGTTCTGGTCCTAGGGGCCTATCTTGTAAAACAGAATTCACCTGCAATCTTTTATGATGTTGCACTTGAGATATGATGTTGTTATTGCTGCACTGCCCTATCAGGATGATGTAATATCAAAGCTGAGATTATGGTCTTTTTGCAATGGTGTCTGGTAAATGCATTTGCATTTACATTTAGTCATTTAGTCATTTGCGGTCAAATGCAGATTGTTCCTGACCACCAAAATACCATAAAAATATGCACTTATAACCCTTCATCTTCCCTTCATCATCAGTACTGTAGAATCACCCCTTCACCAACAGCCTCAGAAGCAGGGAGGCTAACTCACACTAACTCCTCTCCCTCACACTAACTCCTCTCCCTCACACTAACTCCTCTCCCTCACACTAACTCCTCACACTAACTCCTCACACTAACTCCTCTCCCTCACACTAACTCCTCTCCCTCACACTAACTCCTCACACTAACTCCTCTCCCTCACACTAACTCCTCTCCCTCACACTAACTCCTCTACCTCACACTAACTCCTCACACTAATCCTCACACTAACTCCTCTCCCATCCTTTGCCTGCTGCTGCCTCATCGTGTCATACACTGTTTTTTATTCGGTTGAAACCAGATGGAAGTGTTTTCTATAAAAAAAATTATGTTCAGCTCAGTTGAGTGTTAGAGAGTGTGAGAGAGGGAGAGAGAGAAACATAGAGGGAGAGAGCAAAAGGAAGGGAGAGTTAATAGGCTAGCTGGTTGAGAGACTAGCTGGTTAAGAGGCTAGCTGGATGAGAGGCTAGCTGGTTGAGAGGCTAGCTGGTTGAGAGGCTAGCTGGTTGAGAGGCTAGCTGGTTGAGAGGCTAGCTGGTTGAGAGGCTAGCTGGTTAAGAGGCTAGTTAGTTGAGAGACTAGCTGGTTTAGAGGCTAGCTAGTTGAGAGACTAGCTGGTTAAGAGGCTAGCTAGTTGAGAGACTAGCTGGTTTAGAGGCTAGCTAGTTGAGAGACTTGTTGGTTAAGAGGCTAGCTGGTTGAGAGACTAGCTGGTTAAGAGGCTAGCTAGTTGAGAGACTAGCTGGTTAAGAGGCTAGCTAGTTGAGAGACTAGCTGGTTAAGAGGCTAGCTAGTTGAGAGACTAGCTGGTTTAGAGGCTAGCTAGTTGAGAGACTTGTTGGTTAAGAGGCTAGCTGGTTGAGAGACTAGCTGGTTAAGAGGCTAGCTGGTTGAGAGACTAGCTGGTTAAGAGGGTGTGAGAGAGTTATGGCTTTAACATGTTTCCCGAAGTGTACTTTGTAGAGTGAATGGGAGGGAAGGAGAGATGGAGACACAGCTAGGTAGATATCTCACTGGCTGTCAGGAAGCTATGTTGGAGATCTGCTGGTTGTTGATTGGTCTTACGCTCCTACTTCCTGTAAGGTGTGTTGGAGACCACCATGAGTGCAGTTGGGGAGAGCGTGCTGGACCCCGCCCCCACAGAGTCTCGCAAGAGGAAGGGATCCCCATGCGACACCTCAGGACACAGGTAAGCACACCTGAGGGTGAGGGTGGAGATGGTGAGGGTGTGTGTGAGAGTGTGTGTGGTAACACAGTGCCTGACTTGTACACACACCCTGTCACTACGCGTGTAGCCGTGGCAATGCACTGACCTACTTTTACTGCTGCCCCCTCCGCGCTCCACAGGGGAGGGAGTAGAGAGACAGCGAGAGGTAGGATGGGGTAGAGAGAGAGGGATAGAGGGATGGAGGGAGTAGAGAAAGAGATGGAGTAGAGAGAGGGAGTAGAGAGGGAGTAAAGAGAGGGGGATGGAGGAAGTAGAGAGAGAGGGATGGAGTAGAGAGAGAGGGATGGAGGAAGTAGAGAGAGAGGGAGGGAGTAGAGAGTGAGGGATGGAGGAAGTAGAGAGAGAGGGAGGGAGTAGAGAGAGAGGGAGGGAGTAGAGAGAGAGGGATGGAGTAGAGAGAGAGGGATGGAGGAAGTAGAGAGAGAGGGAGGGAGTAGAGAGTGAGGGATGGAGGAAGTAGAGAGAGAGGGAGGGAGTAGAGAGAGAGGGAGGGAGTAGAGAGAGAGGGATGGAGGAAATAGAGAGAGATGGAGGGAGTAGAGAGAGAGGGATGGAGGAGAGTAGAGAGAGGGAGGGAGTAGAGAGAGGGATGGAGAGTAAGAGAGAGGAGGGAGGAAGTAGAGAGAGAGAGAGGAGGAGAGTAGAGAGAGAGGGATGGAGGAAATAGAGAGAGATGGAGGAAGTAAGAGAGAGGGATGGAGGAAGTAGAGAGAGGGAGGGAGTAGAGAGAGGGATGGAGAAGTAGAGAGAGAGGGAGGGAGGAAGTAGAGAGAGAGGGAGGGAGGAAGTAGAGAGGGAGGGGATGGGAGTAAAGAGAGGGGGATGGAGGAAGTAGAGAGAGAGGGAGGGAGTAGAGAGGGATGGAGGAAGTAGAGAGAGAGGAGGAGTAGAGAGTGAGGGATGGAGGAAGTAGAGAGAGAGGGAGGGGAGTAGAGAGAGAGGGAGGGAGTAGAGAGAGAGGGATGGAGGAAATAGAGAGAGATAGAGGGAGTAGAGAGAGAGAGGGATGGAGGAAATAGAGAGAGAGGGAGGGAGTAGAGAGAGAGGGATGGAGGAAGTAGAGAGAGGGAGGGAGTAGAGAGAGGGATGGAGGGAGTAGAGAGAGAGGGATGGAGGAAGTAGAGAGAGAGGGAGGGAGTAGAGAGAGAGGGATGGAGGAAATAGAGAGAGAGGGAGGGAGTAGAGAGAGCGGGATGGAGGGAGTAGAGAGAGAGGGAGGGAGTAGAGAGAGAGGGGATGGAGTAGAGAGGGAGGGATGGAGGAAGTAGAGAGAGAGGGAGGAAATAGAGAGAGAGGGAGGGAGTAGAGAGAGAGGGAGGAAGTAGAGAGAGAGGGATGGAGGAAGTAGAGAGAGAGGGAGGGAGTAGAGAGAGAGGGATGGAGGAAGTAGAGGGGGAGAGAGAGAGGGGGAGAGGGAGGGAGTAAAGAGAGAGAGGGAGGGAGGGGATGGTAGAGTGTTACATTGTCTGTCAGCAGGGTTCTTCTCATTATCCTTGTCAGGTGACCCCCTGCTGGGAGAAAGAACATTAAACTACTGTGAGACTGTCTCCCCCCCCAGCCGCCTGTCTCTCCAGCTCTGAAAACTGTCTCTGCTGATCTCTCCAGTGTGCTTGATTTTCAGCATCTGTCTCGCTTTCTTTTCTCTCCAGTAATCCCTCTTTTCCACCTCTCTCTCTCCACCCTCTTTCTCCTGTTCTTCTCAGTCTCTCTCTCTCTCTGATCTGTAGCTTTTATAGACCATTAATTATTGAGAGGTCTGCTGTCTCTCTCCTCTTCCTCTAACCCTCTCAGTATAAGTGGTCTGGACGTGTGGATTCTCTCCAGCTGTGTCACATGATCATTTGTTCTATCCCAGCTGTGTCACATGATCACTTGTTCTCTCCAGCTGTACTAGAGCTGTCCACATGTTAGTAACCCCTGTGTGTGTGTGTGTGTGTGTGTGTGTGTGTGTGTGTGTGTGTGTGTGTGTGTGTGTGTGTGTGTGTGTGTGTGTGTGTGTGTGTGTGTGTGTGTGTGTGTGTGTGTGTGTGTGTGTGTGTGTGTGTGTGTGTGTGTGTGTGTGTGTGTGTGTGTGTGTGTGTGTGCAGTGGGGAGCAGAGGAGGAGGCTGCTCCAGTGTCGCTACATCGAGGAGCTGGCAGACCTGCTCTCCGCCAACATGGCCGACATCGTCAGCCTGAACGTGAAGCCGGACAAGCACCACATCCTGAAGAACACCCTGCTGCAGATCCAGGAGCTCAAACACAGAGAGCAGGGTACAGCACACACACAGCATACACACACACACATACAGCACACACACACACATACAGCACACACACAGCACACACACACACACAACATCCCTGTGTTGCGATCTCCCCCAGTGGGATTTAGGTCAGTGCTTTACAGCAACACCATCACCACAAGTACATGTTATTCATCTGACAGAGGCTTTTATCCAAACCAACACTAAGAAACGATATTATCAGAAGGGATCATCACATTAGATCAACCCAGGATCCTCAAATAGGCCCTGAACCGACACATCCCTACCACACACACACACACACATCCCTACCACACACACACACACATCCCTACCACCACACACACATCCCTACCACACACACACACACATCCCTACCACCTCCACACACACACACATCCCTACCACCTCCACACACACACACATCCTACCACCTCCACACACACACACACATCCCTACCACACACACACACACATCCCTACCACACACACACACACACACACACACCCACACCACACCACCACACACCCCTACCCCACCACACACACACACATCCCTACCACCTCCACACACACACTCACTCCACACATACCTCCACACACACAACTCTCCACACACCCTCACACCACACACACCCTCCACACACACCTCCACACACACACCTCACCACAACTCACACGCACCCACACGTACCTCCACACATGCAACGCACACTATGAACTGGCTCTCCTAGTGTTTTGCAAGCTGATGATGAACACAGCCATAGCTAACAGCTCCTCAATGACCATGTGCCAAGAGGGCCTCTCTCACACACACTTTCCCTGATTAACAATTCCCCATAGCAATGAACACACACACAAATAACTACACAGAACTTGCCCACATACTCAACCCCTCAACCCACTCACACCCCACTCCCCCTCTCCTCCCCCATCTCTCCCCCATCACTCCCCCTCAAACTCCCCATCTCACCCCCAACTCACCCCCAACTCCTCCCCCATCTCTCCCCCACTAACTCCCAAACACACTCCCCAATCTCCCCAACACTCTCCCCCAACTATCCCCCTCAAACCCCCCTCTCCCCATCTCCCCCACACTCCCAACACACCCCCCCTCACACCCCACTCTCTCCCTCTCTCTCCCCCCACTCACCCCACTCACCCTCACACCCCCTCACTCCCCACCTCCCTCCACTCTCTCCCACCCCACACCCTCCCCTCTCACTCCCTCCCCACTCCCTCCCCTCACACTCCCCTCACCCTCCCCTCTCTCCCCTCACTCCCTCTCTCTCCCACTCTCCTCTCTCTCCATCTCTCTCCCTTGTCCTGCATCGCTCCTCTACTCCAGATGTCAAACTGAGAGATTAACAAGAGAACAGAAATCACATCCCGGACATAAGAAAAAAATCAAACCCCAAGTATTATATTATACAATTATTAGGGGTGGGAATCTTTTGGTACCTTTTGATTCAAATTGATTCGAATTGATTCTTGGGGTCACAGAACGATTACAAATTGATTCTCGATTTTTTGCATTTGTGAATCAATGTGAATCGCTAGAAGACTGAATCGCGATCAATCAATTTTTCCCCCCCAACCCTAACAATTATATTATAAAATATTTAATATTTAAAAGGACACTAAATGTACAATCCCTGGTCTGTTCTGGTCAGCACCCTGGTCTATTGTATTAACATGCCTCTCCTCCTCCTCTCTCTCTCCACCTCTTTCTCCTCCCAGAGAAAGCAGCTTTGATGGTGGATGATGA
>NC_085025.1:758153-763153 GCF_963692335.1 Osmerus eperlanus
TGCTGCCCTCCCAAAACTGCCACTCAGCCCTTCATCCTGGGCATACACACTATCGACAGGTACACACACACTATCGACAAGTACACACACACACACACTATCGACAGGTACACACACCGCACTATCGACAGGTACACACACACACACAATCGACAAGTACACACACACACACACACACACACACACTATCGACAGGTACACACACACTATCGACAGGTACACACACACACACTATCGACAGGTACACACACACACAGTATCGACAGCTACACACACACTATCGACAGGTACACACACACACACTATCGACAGGTACACACACGGCACTATCGACAGGTACACACACACACACTATCGACAGGTACACACACACACACTATCGACAGGTACACACACACACACTATCGACAGGTACACACACACACACTATCGACAGGTACACACACACACACTATCGACAGGTACACACTCCATCCCTCCCAGCTCATATTTTGTGTCTCTCTCCCTCCAGGGAACACAACACAGCTAGCTCTCAGGAACACACTACCCCCAGCCTTCCACTGGCCCAGGGAAGCCCAGCCCAGCCCTCCCACTCCCCTGCCCTCCCCCCAGGCAGCGAGACCAGCCAAGCCCCAGGCCTGCCCTCCGGCATCCACCTCAACAATGGCAACAGCTCCGCCCACGGACACGCCCACGCCACGCCCACAGACTATCTTATACCCAATCGAATGTGCCCTCAGCAGGTCAACAGCCCCTCCCCCCTGGGGAGCCCAATCACAGCCGCCCCTACCTCCTTCGTGTCTCCCAGACGGCCGCGTGCGAGCCCCGGTCTGGGAGGAAAGCCCTTCTCCCCCTCCACGCCCGGCCTCCACGCCCCAGCCGGAGCAGGGGCAGTGGGTGGAGGGGGCTGCCTCAGCAGGCAGCACTCTGGTGGGGACGGGGGAGCCGCAACGCCCATGGGCTTCTCACTGCCCTCCCCTCTTCCCCAGAGACAGGCCAGCACCCCCACCTCCTCCCCCGCACGCCCCCCCCCTACCAAACCCCCCGAGGGGGGAGGAGGGGACGGAGTCAAAGCCCCCACTACCTCTCAGCTGGGCAACCCCAAACTCAGCCAGCTCCTGGACACCAACGGGGCAAAGCCTAGCAACCACACCCCTCCTCCCCCCAACCCTCCCCTTCAATGCCCCTCCTCCCTCACCTCTCCTCCCCCCAACCCTCTCCCCCAGTGCCCCACCTCCCACAGCACCCTCACCGAACGCCACAAGATCCTCCACCGGCTGCTCCAGGACAGCGGCCCCAGCGAGGGGGGTCCGGAGGCCGGGGGGGGCAGGAGGGATGTGGAGGTGAAGAAGGAGCCCCAGCATGTTGCAGCGCCCCCTACACCTGGCTCCAGGGAACCTCAGGATCACCAGCTGCTACGCTTCCTGCTGGACACGGACGAGAAGGACCTGGCCGACCTCCCGCCCCCCGCGGTGCTTAGCCTGCACACTATCAGGGTGAAGGCCAGGAGGACCACGGGGGAGGGTCTCCCTGGGGGAGACGCCCTGCCTGGGGGAGACACCTGGCCACAAGACACGGTACTGACAACCAGAACATGTTTACCTGGGTAGAGCCGGTGTTATGGTAGGTTGTAGGTAGAGCCGGTGTTATGGTAGGTTGTAGGTAGAGCCGGTGTTATGGTAGGTTGTAGGTAGAGCCGGTGTTATGGTAGGCTCTAGGTACAGCTGGTGTTATGGTAGGTTGTAGGTACAGCTGGTGTTATGGTAGGTTCTAGTTAGAGCAGTTAAGAACCAAATGGTTATTTCGAGAGTAAAAATGCAACCTTTCAAACCTCTATATTTTTTGTTACTTTTTTAGAAAATGATAATAAATAATACAACTTTTATTTTTAAAGTTGTCTGAAAAATGTATCGTAAAGTACTGATACCTCCGGTACGGTACTTAAGTAGATTTTTATGGTATCAGTACTCTTGACTTTCGCAAATGAATTGGAACTGTTTAGAGGCAACGATCAAGTAGCGAATTGCCTGTAGTGTGAAAAAAGCTTTATCTCACGCATCCGTTTGTTTGGTTTTGGGAATATAAAGCCTGATTATAGATATTCTGTAATTTTTTTAGGGGTGCGGGAGGTCTTCATCAAGTACTCATGAATGATGCAAACTGTTTTTCATACATAGGTCCTCCAGGAAGGTCTCCAACTTTCCTCCTGGAAGAACCTTTAGCTCCAACGCTAGACTAGCCCACTGATCCTCTCTCTCTCTCCTAGTTCTCCAGTGACCTGGACCCTCTGTTCCAGCTGCTGCCCCCCCTCAGGGGCCTCCCGGGGGACCAGCAGGGCAGCGAGGAGGCCGGGGGCCCCCAGATACAGACACAACCTCAACCTCAGCTCCAGTCCCCCACACAACCTCAGCTCCAGTCCCCCTCACAACCTCTCCTCCAGTCCCCCACACAACCTCAGCTCCAGTCCCCCACACAACCTCAGCTCCAGTCCCCCACTAAACCTCAGCTCCAGTCCCCCTCACAACCTCAGCTCCAGTCCCCCACTAAACCTCAGCTCCAGTCCCCCACACAACCTCAGCTCCAGTCCCCCTCACAACCTCAGCTCCAGTCCCCCTCACAACCTCACCTCCAGTCCCCCACACAACCTCACCTCCAGTCCCCCAAACAACCTCACCTCCAGTCCCCCACACAACCTCAGCTCCAGTCCCCCACACAACCTCAGCTCCAGTCCCCCTCACAACCTCAGCTCCAGTCCCCCTCACAACCTCAGCTCCAGTCCCCCTCACAACCTCAGCTCCAGTCCCCCAAACAACCTCAGCTCCAGTCCCCCTCACAACTTCACCTCCAGTCCCCCTCACAACCTCAGCACCAGTCCCCCACACAACCTCAGCTCCAGTCCCCCTCACAACCTCAGCTCCAGTCCCCCTCACAACCTCAGCACCAGTCCCCCACACAACCTCAGCTCCAGTCCCCCTCACAACCTCAGCTCCAGTCCCCCACACAACCTCAGTTCCAGTCCCCCAAACAACCTCAGTTCCAGTCCCCTGTCTCCCAGCTCCATTTACAGTCACCAACCCAGTCCCAGGTCATGATTCAGTCACCCTCCCAACCCCAGTCTCAGCCTCAACTTCAGCCCAACAAAGAGAACATTCCCAGGACCGTCACCATCAAGCAGGAGTCCCCTGGACCCCCTGTCCGCGGTACGTTCCTGCCGCCAGGTCGAGGGTGCTGGGTCAGGCAGGGAGGAGAGAGCCTTGCTCCTGACCCCAACACCCCAATCTCTGCCTCTTCCTGTCTAACAGTGAGCTGTTCCCTGACCCGTCTCACTTCCTGTCTGTTGTGTGTGCGTATGTGCGTGTCTGTGCATGCGTGTGTGTTCCAGGGCTCAGTGATGGAGGCCCGGCCTCCGCCTGCAGTCTGCACCTCCAGTCTCCCTTTGATGTCTGCAGTACCAACACCCAGGACCAGGACCAGACCCCAGGTCAGCCTCCCAGAGAGAGCTCCAATCCCTTCCCAGATCCTGCCAGCGCAGTGTGCTCCAGCAGTGAGAGACTCAATCATGTTTCTGAAGACCTTTTTCCAGTCAGGTGTCAGACTGATAAACGAATCTCAGAGAGTTTCTGATACGTGAAGTAATAAGAATAATGATGATGCGTTTCATTTATAGTGCTGATATCATTATCAAGGCCATCTCAGGGTGCCTACAATCATAACATGATAACAATCAAGCAGGAAATAAATAGTATCAAACAAACAGATACAAACACATAAACATATGCATCCACACTGTATATTAGTGTGAGGGGTTCCCCATTTAGAGATGTCTGTACTGGAGCCTGTCTTACCTCACTGTTCTCCTCTCTCTCCTCTTTCCTCTCTCTCATCTCTCTCTCCCCTCTCTCTCCTCTCTCTCTCTCCCCTCTCTCTCTCCCCTCTCTCTCCTCTCTCCCCTCCCTCTCCCTTCTCCTCTGTCTCCTCTCTCCCCTCTCTCCTCTCTCTTTCCCCTCTCTCCCATCTCTCTCCCATCTCTCTCTCCCCTCTCTCCTCTCTCCCATCTCTCTCTCCCATCTTTCTCTCTCCTCTCTCTCCCCTCTCTCTCTCTTCCCCTCTCTCTCCCCTCTCTCTCTCTCTTCCCCTCTATCTCCCCTCTCTCTCTCCCTTCCCCTCTATCTCCTCTCTCCCCTCTCTCTCCCTTCCCCTCTCTCTCCAGGGCTGGCTGAGATGGAGCACACAGACTTGGTTGGGTCTCAGTTCCAGCCTCTACCTCTGATGGAGCCTGTGCCCTTTGAGTCCGGCGTGGGAGACCCTGTACATGGCCCGCTGTCGTCACCTCAGGAGTGAGTCTGTCACGCACCAAACACATGCACACTAGGACTGTACACACTCACACACACACACTCCTTGACGTCCACTCAGGTGCTGTGTGCCCAGTTCTTCAGCCTTGCTGTCCACACACACACACACACACACAGACAGACACACACAAATACACAAAAAGGTGTGTAATTTCTCTGCGTGTGTCTGGTGTGTATGTGTCTGGTCCGTGTGTGTGTGTGTGTGTGTGTGTGTGTGTGTGTGTGTGTGTGTGTGTGTGTGTGTGTGTGTGTGTGTGTGTGTGTGTGTGTGTGTGTGTGTGTGTGTGTGTGTGTGTGTGTGTGTGTGTGTGTGTGTGTGAGCAGGCAAGGTGTGTGCCCCCTGGATGAGCTGCTGTGCCCACCCACCACCCCAGAGGGCCGCAGCGATGAGAAGGCTCTCCTGGAGCAGCTGCTCTGCTTCCTCAGCCGAGACGAGAGTCAGCTGGCCGAGCTGGACCGAGCCTTGGGGATAGACAAGTTGGTCCAGGTGAGGGGGAGGAGAGATAGAGAGATGGAGGGATTGATAAATAGAAAGAGGGATGGAGAGATGGAGGGATTGATAAATAGAAAGAGGGATGGAGAGATAGAGAGATGGAGGGATTGATAAATAGAAAGAGGGATGGAGAGATAGAGAGATGGAGGGAT
>NC_085025.1:768153-823153 GCF_963692335.1 Osmerus eperlanus
CTAGAACCCCGACTGCAGTACACACTACAGCAGCGCCCAGCCCAGACAGGTCCACTAGGGAGGAGTGTGGGGGTGGAGAGTGGTAGGGCTGTAGGGGGGTGGAGAGTGGTAGGGCTGTAGGGGGGTGGAGAGTGGTAGGGCTGTAGGGGGGTGGAGAGGGGTAGGGCTGTAGGGGGGTGGAGAGGGGTAGGGCTGTAGGGGGGTGGAGAGGGGTGGAGAGTGGTAGGGCTGTAGGGGGGTGGAGAGTGGTAGGGCTGTAGGGGGGTGGAGAGTGGTAGGGCTGTAGGGGGGTGGAGAGGGGTAGGGCTGTAGGGGGGTGGAGAGGGGTAGGGCTGTAGGGGGGTGGAGAGGGGTGGAGAGTGGTAGGGCTGTAGGGGGGTGGAGAGCGGTAGGGCTGTAGGGGGTTGGAGAGGGGTGGAGAGTGGTAGGGCTGTAGGGGGTTGGAGAGTGGTAGGGCTGTAGGGGGGTGGAGAGTGGTAGGGCTGTAGGGGGGTGGAGAGTGGTAGGGCTGTAGGGGGGTGGAGAGCGGTAGGGCTGTAGGGGAGTGGAGAGCGGTAGGGCTGTAGGGGGGTGGAGAGGGGTGGAGAGTGGTAGGGCTGTAGGGAGGTGTCACAGACCTCAGCAAGCAGGAACACAGTTCAGTTATAGAAGACTGCAAATCAAGAGGCTGGTTCAAATCTTTCCTGTGTTCAAATCTCCCTCACATGGTTTGTGAATCTCTTTGTGTCCGGTTGAAATACTGCCCTGTGTGCGTTTGTTTAGAAGGCCAACAGTGGTTCAGCCCAGCCGCCCTAAACATCCATCCTGGAGTCCTGGTCGACAGACAGGCTCCTCCTCCAGACCCCAGCTGGCTTCAAGCTGCTCTCGCAACACAACTGCAAACCAATTCCAATTGGAAGACTTTGATTAAAACGATATTGACTATGACAAAAAGCTAGTCATATTTCTCACCAAGTTACGTGTCTGTTTTTTAGTGTCCATTCAGAGTGTTTGGGTTTAGCAGTGGCTGGACTGCCGTCAGGGACAGCAAGCACACGGAGCAACAGGACAGAACACAAGCAGACAGAATGTACGAGGGAGATGTGGCTGTGTGTGTTCCCACGTGGACAGCCTTTGCCAACACACACACACCACCTGGTCTGAATACCTCTGATAGGACAACTTGATCTTTTCGTGGATGCTTTCTCCTGGCCATTTGAGACCTTCCTGTATACAGTAGCTCGATGGTCATAGTGTAAAACCAAGACAAAAAAGCAGACGTTTGAATCGCAGCGTGTCAGTGTGAACAGTTTGGTTGTCTTGGACATGATATATGCCAAATACAAAGCACCATTTACACAGTGTGCATTGAAACATTTCAGACATTCTTTTATGCAAGTGCTGCTCATAGACAAGACCCCCAGTCTCCTCAATACAGGTACAAGGTAAATAATCCTAACTGGTTAAACATGTATATAACAGACAATGTGAATATGTATTTGTTCAGAATCAACAAAAATGTAGTGCTCCAAGGTTGTGGTAATAACTACTCACTTCCATATTTTATTTTCGTGTCAATATATATGGCTGAGAGTGAGTAATACTGTATATCTTGTGTTTTAAGATGGAAACTCAAATTATGTCTTGATTTGATTTCTTCTACTTTTCTCGTTCTTCTGTCGTAGATGCCTGCACGTGACCTGTAGGTGTCACAGCTCTGTATGAGAGAGGGTCACGTGACCTGTAGGTGTCACAGCTCTGTATGAGAGAGGGTCACGTGACCTGTAGGTGTCACAGCTCTGTATGAGAGAGGGTCACGTGACCTGTAGGTGTCACAGCTCTGTATGAGAGAGGGTCACGTGACCTGTAGGTGTCACAGCTCTGTATGAGAGAGGGTCACGTGACCTGTAGGTGTCACAGCTCTGTATGAGAGAGGGTCACGTGACCTGTAGGTGTCACAGCTCTGTATGAGAGAGGGTCACGTGACCTGTAGGTGTCACAGCTCTGTATGAGAGAGGGTCACGTGACCTGTAGGTGTCACAGCTCTGTATGAGAGAGGGTCACGTGACCTGTAGGTGTCACAGCTCTGTATGAGAGAGGGTCACGTGACCTGTAGGTGTCACAGCTCTGTATGAGAGAGGGTCACGTGACCTGTAGGTGTCACAGCTCTGTATGAGAGAGGGTCACGTGACCTGTAGGTGTCACAGCTCTGTATGAGAGAGGGTCACGTGACCTGTAGGTGTCACAGCTCTGTATGAGAGAGGGTCACGTGACCTGTAGGTGTCACAGCTCTGTATGAGAGAGGGTCACGTGACCTGTAGGTGTCACAGCTCTGTATGAGAGGGTTAGCGACTGCTGAATGTGATTTTACTGAGAGACACAGTGTGGACTGGCTTTTGTACGGGTTAATTTAAAAAAGGCCATATTATTTAATTTCTCTGTTGTCAAAAAGTTTGAACAGATCTTGGGGAAAGTGGAACCGGTGTTTTTGTGAAGCATTGCCTTGTCCTACTAGTATATAGAAGTGGGGTGTTAGATTGCCTGATGTAGTTTTATTGCTTTGTCTGAAGTAATGACCAAAGTTTCAAACGTTTAATGCAGTATTCAATTGGACAAAACAATTGCTCAGCTCTCTTGAATGAACCGCTCCCTTACAGCGCTGGTAGGAATCACTATTAACAAGAGATGCACTATGTACTTCACTGCTACAGTTTGTACTTGTTCATCGCTACTAACTTCAGCTTTGCATGGAATAGCCTTTAGCTTCTATTTCTTTTTCAACACTATTATGTCGTAAGACAAGTGACCTACGTATATGGACTAAAGTATTTTTTGTCAACATCTTTGGAGTTCGCTTCCCAAAGAGCGGTCTGTCAGACGCCTTCGCTGTTGCCATGACTCCCAGACTGCAAACGGCTCGTCTCTGTTTACAGGAAGTTAATCCCATCAACAGACAATATCGCTATGCACCTTATAGACGAGCATGTATCAATACTACTAAAGGTATTATCCAGATAGAGTAGAAGTTCAGATACAGAAATCACCACCGGGTATTTTAGGCATACTTTTTTTTCAGTTTCCCCCCCTTTTCAGTCTCCGCAAATGGGGTTGACGGAAATGCTTGGACCGTTTCCGAGCATCGAAGCTTTTAACGGAGTCTCACAGACGACGAATAATAGTTCCATTTATTTAGCCTAATACTTTATACCAAATTTGAGGTGCCTCTTGTGTGTATTTTCTGCATAGAGGGTTGCTCCTCGCTGTTTCGTAATAATATTCTTATTGAGGATTTTCTTATCTTTACCTTTATAAAAAAAAAAAAACACGTTTGCTGTATTGTACATGATGTTTTCTATTAGAAAGTTGAATTAATCCAGGAATTTGCAAGAAATACAATCTAGTTTTGCACTTTATACCAGATTTACTTAGAGGAACGAGGCCATTTGAATACCTAAGTTCAAATCTACTATTTGGAAACCTAGAGGAATCCCCCTGAATGTATTGGAATGTAGGTAATCCTCGGATTTCTCAGGTTCTTTGTAAAGAACTTGGTAGTATTTTCCCATTTAGATGACAGAGCAAATAGTGTCCCTCTCCTTCTGTGTGTTGCCCGGGCCTTCCACTAGTTTAAACTATGCCTTTCCTCTTCAGGTTAACCCTTGTCCTGGCCTTAGCCATGCTAACTGCACCCTGGTCACACCCTTCAGCTTAAACCTATTCAAAACATTCCTCTGCTGTGGTTATTCCCCCCTCCCACCATCCTTTCCTGCGTAGCCACGCTGGTGCAGAGCTGTGACGATGTAGACCCATGAACACAAACTTGTCATTCTCAGCCCGCTCGGTGCTCCCCTTGGTCTAATGGTAGTCCCTCTGGCTTGCAGACCTGGGTGAGATCCCTGTTATAGAGCAGACTTGTGTGTGTTTTCACCCCCCTGTCCCCTCCCCCATGTCCCACCTGACAGCAGACTGCTTAGACAGCCAGACCCTCAAGGGAGCCCCTCCCAGACTCCTCCCCTCCCAGACTCAGCCCCTCCCCTCCCAGACTCAGCCCCTCCCCTGCCAGAATCACAGGAAATGTTTGCTGATGTGTTTGTAAAGTAACTTAAGTGCTGCCTTATTGACTGAACTTGGTGGATCTCGCCACTTGCTGGGCAATGACTTCACTCTGGCTCAACAACCAGGTTCCACTTTCTCCCCTGTAAAATTAATATAAATAAATATATATATATTATACATTTTACTCATTTTTGTCCGGTTTTGTATATCCTTATTGTGTAAAACTATGTTTGTAGAGAGGCATCTAATGGAGCAGCTTTGGAACTATAATGAATGAGGGTTTATCTGGGATGAACATATGCATGTTTCTGTGTCCAGATCCCCTACCTTTCCTAGGATGACAACTGTACAGGAAGTCACAGACAGGAAGTCACAGACAATCACACTCAGGCTGGGCCAGCACCACAGGAAGTAACCTGCAGGCTGGCCCAGCACCACAGGAAGTACCCTGCAGGCTGAAAAACAAAACAAAGGTCTTTTTTTTTTTTTTTTTGCACCTACTGAAACAGTCTTATGTGTCTACGTTAACGTCCCAAGCTGCTCTGACTGGGTTTACACACACACACCGTATGTTCTGTCGCTCACCCGAAGGTGAGGATGCTGACGAAGTCGACCTTGAAGCAAATGATGCTTCGACTAACTAATCTATAACATCCATGAATGTGAGAATGCACCACATTGCAATAAAAGCACCATTTAAAACTAACCTTCTGGTGATTATGTCTGTATTTTATTTTTTGTGTCATTTTTCCTTCAACTTTGCTGTTTTGTTTCTGTGACTGCATGGCAGTGAGAAATCGTTCCTACATCGCTCCATTTTAGCAGTGACCTGGTTTCACCAGCATGAAATGACCACAACCATACTAGAATAAACAACCATACTAGGATAACCATGTACTGGGAAAGACTTGAGCTGCAACTACAGAATGACATGCACGACCATGGATGAAGATCACAAACTAAATGTCACGTTTTTATTACCCCACTGTCTCAAGGACTCCACAAGTGATGAATCTCATGGGTCATATTTGTCATGTTAATTCATACTTCAATGTATTTACATGTACATGATACTTATTTACATGTAAATTATTCTTATTTACATGTCCAGTGGACCCATTGCAGAGGCAGATTAAGGATCTATGTTGATGTGATCTCTGGGGATACCAGCCATCTTAAATAGATCAGTTTTTCACTTGTCTGTCTGAGGGCTTTGTCCTCTCTCCTCGACCCCTCCAGCTCCTTCAAGGCTCAGGCACAGGTCCCCCAGTACCGTTCCCGGGGTCATTTGAACAGTTTGAACTTGCGCAGGAGAGGATGCACGGTGTCTTTAGGGTACGGCTTCAGAGCCAGGCAGGTCGGCACGTTCTCCGGCTGCTCGATCCACAACTTGTGAGCCACGCCCTTTTCCGTCAGGGTCTCCGCGAGGCTGGAGAGAGAGGCCTGGTCTGGAGCCTGACAAACACAAAGACACTCTTGAAGAGAAACACCTTCACAGACATCTCAATCACTGCTCATCAGCACTGAGAAACACGTTGAATGACAAGCAAAGGGTATGTGCCAAAAAAATAAATCGGTAAGGACGATCCACTGATGACTGATTTCTGTTCAAAGTCTTGGTCGACACAATAAGGAGCCGAACTTAACCCTTGTGTTATCTTCGGGTCATTCTGACCCATCAGTCATTGTGACCCACCGTCGTATTGCGACAGATTTACCGCATACAAAGACAAAGTGAAGCATTTTCTTTTAACCGTTGGGCTGTCTCAGACCCCCCACATTGCAAAGGTTAAAAGAAAATTATTTTAATTTGTTTTTGTATTGGGTAAAATTGGGTAAACACAACGATGGTTCGTTATGAACCTTTGGGTCATGTGACCCGAAGGCAGCACGAGGGTTAACGAGAATTGAAAAGTGAAATATCGACCCAACAACAGTTCACTGAATTTGCCCACCCACGTGCTTCCAGAGCAACGATGCCGCAGCATCAACTCCGCTTCCACTTGGTTGAACTAGACTCTACATGCTGGCGTAGTAACTGTCAGCTATAATGAATACAATACCACATTTTCACGCAAACATTCGGACAAGACTCTCTAGATACCTGAAGCACTACTTTGTGCATGGTGTCTAGTTCTGCCAAGTATTCTTGCGTGTCGGCGTCGTTGTAGTTGAGGTGTATTGCGGCGGTGGCAGCATGGCAGGCTTGCGTTATAACCGCTCCTAAAGGCCAGGCCAGCGTGTGGACCAGGTCAGACCGTACTACGACGTACTGGACAAGCCGCCTGGGAGCTGCGGACCCCGGCGTCGCCATTCTCAGATGAGTGTATTCTGGATACGGAACTAAAAAAAAAAAAAAACTGGTTTGTTTACTTTCCGGTTTAAAGAGCCGCGCATCCAGTTTTATACTTCTGTGCCATCGTGTGGTCAAAAGGGGAACAGCGTCATTAAGACTAGCAGTAGGTTACAATAAAATGTAAATTTGTTTCCATTGCATTCCTGCTACATTCTGTGTAATGCAGTGCTGATTGTGAATTTCCTGGGTTGGGCAGATTTTAGGTTTATTACCTGTAGGAGCCTACTTCAAACATCATACATCGAGAAACACATTGTGTGTGCATCGGTACAGTTAGTGTTATGCTGGTCATTTGAATTTCCTTTTTTTTTTGGTTTTTCTCTAACCGTAACTCTCTACTAACTAACATTAGGAAGCTATTTATGTTCATAAGTATACAGTCTGCAAATTAAAGCCAGGCTCAAACACGTGGCTTGCTATATAAGGTCATGTAACTTGCGGAGATGGAGGAGGTACAGGACTGGTTTAAACATAAAGCACAACTCTATGCATGCGGTGTGTGTGAGTTATGTGAGTGTAGCTGCCAAAGAAGGCGTGTTATCATGTTGAACCATCATGCCAAGAGAGAGCCAAATGATTTCCTGGGTTATGTAATGGCTACTCTGACTAAAACTTCTTGTTATTTCCTCCTCCAGAGGAAGGGTGTAACCGGTTGGACCCGAGTTCCTCTACACAGCAGAACCGCTCTGGACTGAGATGAAGACGTGATCCAGGGCAGGAGGTGAGCCCATCACATCAGTCTCTACCCGCTGAAAGACTGGACACTAAAGAAGGGAAATATGTACATTAATATGCTTCGCTCTATTGAACTGATGCTATCTATTAAAATAACAGTAGAAGTAGTTGGTGCGAGTGACTGTTGATCGTGCTGTTGAGTACGGCAGAGCAGACAGAAGGAGAGGTATGTAGTTCCTGAGTCGAAGAGTTCGTGATTCACTTTGTAACAAAGTTACAGGCACAAACGGGCCTTGAGAAGTAAACATGAGGGCAGGGAGCAGACAGACATGGATCTCAGGACGGAGAGGAGGGAAGGGCAGCTTGTATTTCAAGATTTTTAAAGAAGTCTTGGTCGGTTTGAAGTTTATCAGTAAGATTAACTCACTTATTTGAATCTAGAAAACCGTTTACCCAGAGAAGGATCTACTTCCCCAGCGAGCGAGCGAGTGACACAACACAGAACCCCAACAAAGCTGTATGTTGATGTGATAGATCCAGGGCAAGGTGAGTCCACCTCTGTGTTCTGCTGATGTCACGTCATGAGAAAGTGATGTCACCTCTCTAGCTAGTTGTTCTGTATTGGTAATACTGGTATGCAATGCGGGCTTTTCCTACGGGTGTCAGCAAGGAACATAATACCATCATACATAACACTAGTGTAAGACTTCCG
This sequence comes from Osmerus eperlanus, assembly GCF_963692335.1. Classification (NCBI taxonomy): domain Eukaryota; kingdom Metazoa; phylum Chordata; class Actinopteri; order Osmeriformes; family Osmeridae; genus Osmerus; species Osmerus eperlanus. The sequence continues at coordinate 775,932 of NC_085025.1, forward strand.
GGTTGTGTAGAGCGAAAGCGCGTCTTTATCATAAGCAACAGACAATTTGACGGATAATGTCTTCATCAGGAAGGTTAGTAATTTCTTTGTTTATGATTTACAATCATACTTAAAGCGCATTCCTCAGAAGGGAGGGATCTTCATCATTTCTGTAGTGCAGATGTAAAAGATTATAAGCAACAAGCCTTGCAGGCTAGCATGTCAGCTATGGAACACGAAATGCAATCTGTGTTGCGTAGTCCAGTTTGGACCAGAATAAGTTAGATCTACTCTCCCCCACGCCAGAGCCTCACAACTCTGAACACCGAAATGTAATGTTGATAGTTTATGGTTTCAGAAGGAAACCTTGTTGAGGCGGAAGCTTTGAGAACGGAGAATATTCTAGAACACAGCTGTCATGACAGTGGTGGACGGTTTATGTGATGTGCATTGATGTGGCTCAATGTTCGTAACGTGTGGTGTGGCAGCCTTTTCTTTAAAGATTAAGTAGAAGTATTATATCTATAGCAAAATATATTGGCTAAAACAAAACAACTATTGAACTGTATAACTATAGTTATGTTACTACTAAACTACTGAACAACAACTAAACAACCATATAAAAAATAAGTAACTATAAAAACAAAACTAGAATGTATTAAAACAAATTCAAGGCAATATAGTGCTCAAAGAAACAGTGCAGGGCACGGAGTGTGACATCAATTCCTGTAGGAAGCGTCTCGTCTGCAGTTGTGACTTTTATAAAGAGGAGGAGGAATACTGACAGTAATCCCTTCAGGTTGTTTGTCACGATGCAAAAAGGCTGTGAAAATACACAGCAAACAGACATCTCCACTTCCTCTTCAACAGAGACGCTGACCTCAAGACCAAGTATGATCGCCTCTTCAACGAAGGTACGTTGTTTTCATGTTGTCTGACATGTTTAATTACTGGTTAAACCACCAAACGACTCGATCTTTCATCGTCTCAACCTGTCTCTCCTGCAGCTCTTCAGCTGGCAGACCTTCCCAGGTGAGTCTCCACACACACGCTCTCACACCAGGCTGACTGAAGACTCGTGTTGTAGGGAGGTGGAGGGTGTGTGTGTGTGATGTTGTAGGGAGGTGGAGGGTGTGTGTGTGTGGTGTTGTAGGGAGGTGGAGGGTGTGTGTGTGTGGTGTTGTAGGGAGGTGGAGGGTGTGTGTGTGTGGTGTTGTAGGGAGGTGGAGGGTGTGTGATGTTGTAGGGAGGTGGAGGGTGTGTGGTGTTGTAGGGAGGTGGAGGGTGTGTGTGTGTGGTGTTGTAGGGAGGTGGAGGGTGTGTGTGTGTGGTGTTGTAGGGAGGTGGAGGGTGTGTGTGTGTGGTGTTGTAGGGAGGTGGAGGGTGTGTGTGTGTGGTGTTGTAGGGAGGTGGAGGGTGTGTGTGTGTGGTGTTGTAGGGAGGTGGAGGGTGTGTGTGTGTGGTGTTGTAGGGAGGTGGAGGGTGTGTGTGTGGTGTTGTAGGGAGGTGGAGGGTGTGTGTGTGTGGTGTTGTAGGGAGGTGGAGGGTGTGTGTGTGTGGTGTTGTAGGGAGGTGGAGGGTGTGTGTGTGTGGTGTTGTAGGGAGGTGGAGGGTGTAACCATGTGTGTGTGGTGTTGTAGGGAGGTGGAGGGTGTGTGTGTGGTGTTGTAGGGAGGTGGAGGGTGTGTGTGTGTGGTGTTGTAGGGAGGTGGAGGGTGTGTGTGTGTGGTGTTGTAGGGAGGTGGAGGGTGTGTGATGTTGTAGGGAGGTGGAGGGTGTGTGGTGTTGTAGGGAGGTGGAGGGTGTGTGTGTGTGGTGTTGTAGGGAGGTGGAGGGTGTGTGTGTGTGGTGTTGTAGGGAGGTGGAGGGTGTGTGTGTGTGGTGTTGTAGGGAGGTGGAGGGTGTGTGTGTGTGGTGTTGTAGGGAGGTGGAGGGTGTGTGTGTGTGGTGTTGTAGGGAGGTGGAGGGTGTGTGTGTGTGATGTTGTAGGGAGGTGGAGGGTGTGTGTGTGTGATGTTGTAGGGAGGTGGAGGGTGTGTGTGTGTGGTGTTGTAGGGAGGTGGAGGGTGTGTGATGTTGTAGGGAGGTGGAGGGTGTGTGTGTGTGGTGTTGTAGGGAGGTGGAGGGTGTGTGTGTGTGGTGTTGTAGGGAGGTGGAGGGTGTGTGTGTGTGGTGTTGTAGGGAGGTGGAGGGTGTGTGTGTGTGGTGTTGTAGGGAGGTGGAGGGTGTGTGTGTGTGGTGTTGTAGGGAGGTGGAGGGTGTGTGTGTGTGGTGTTGTAGGGAGGTGGAGGGTGTGTTGTGTGTGGTGTTGTAGGGAGGTGGAGGGTGTGTGTGTGTGGTGTTGTAGGGAGGTGGAGGGTGTGTGTGTGTGATGTTGTAGGGAGGTGGAGGGTGTGTGTGTGTGGTGTTGTAGGGAGGTGGAGGGTGTGTGTGTGTGGTGTTGTAGGGAGGTGGAGGGTGTGTGTGTGTGGTGTTTTAGGGAGGTGGAGGGTGTGTGTGTGTGGTGTTGTAGGGAGGTGGAGGGTGTGTGTGTGTGGTGTTGTAGGGAGGTGGAGGGTGTGTGTGTGTGGTGTTGTAGGGAGGTGGAGGGTGTGTGTGTGTGGTGTTGTAGGGAGGTGGAGGGTGTGTGTGTGTGGTGTTGTAGGGAGGTGGAGGGTGTGTGTGTGTGGTGTTGTAGGGAGGTGGAGGGTGTGTGTGTGTGGTGTTGTATGGAGGTGGAGTGTGTGTGTGTGTGGTGTTGTATGGAGGTGGAGGGTGTAACCATGTGTGTGGGGTTCTTGCAGGTCCCAGGACAGGGTGGAGCGTCTCGTCTCTGACGAGGGCTCCTACGTAGCTCACGGAGGAAGCTACGACACTTTCCAGTTCCAGAACACGTGTGTTCTGGATTCCCTCTTAGCTGGGATTCACTTCCTAGACATGCAGTTTCCCCAGATCCAGGAACTTTTCTCGACTGATCGAACCGTCGTTGCAGTTCTACGTTTCATGCACCATGGGGAGTATAACAAGGCAAAGGCGTTGTGGCTGATCAACTTGAGCCTTCGGAGTGGTGACAACCGCAATTTTGACAGTCAATTCGTACAAATCAGGGGTTATCCCGGCGACCACCTGCCCAACTTCTCAGACCTGGTGTGGGCCACCTTCCACTACGATGAGGACAGATTCAGCCCTCGGCCTGAAGACCCGCTGATGAAGATCACACTAAAGTACGTTCTCCCTTCCTCCTGCTCCACCAGGGCCCTGTACTCTGACTGTCTCCTCCTGCTCTGTCTTCTGAGAACGTCTGGTGTCTGTGTTCTCCAGGGCCTTCCAGGACTACGGGGACGTGAAGCTACTGGGTGTTCAGAGGGCTCAGCTGGTCCTGGTGTATATCGATGGGCGCATGGACACCCTACCCCCTCTCTCTGTTAGGGATGACTGTGGGAGGTCAGCACCTCACCGTTCACAATAAATCAAAGCAACATGTAGGGGGGATTTAAACTGTGACCTCTTCATCTGCAGTCAAATTTAGTGTCACCACCCCTCTCTGACCTCTGACCCACACCACCCTCTCTGACCTCTGACCCACACCACCCTCTCTGACCTCTGACCCACACCACCCTCTCTGACCTCTGACCCGCATCACCCCTCTCTGACTTCTGACCCACACCACCCCTCTCTGACCTCTGACCCACACCACCCCTCTCTGACCTCTGACCAACACCACCCCTCTCTGACCTCTAACCCACACCACCCCTCTCTGACCTCTGACCAACACCACCCCTCTCTGACCTCTGACCCACACCACCCCTCTCTGACCCACACCACCCCTCTCTGACCTCTGACCTACACCACCCCTCTCTGACCTCTGACCCACACCACCCCTCTCTGACCCACACCACCCCTCTCTGACCCACACCACCCCTCTCTGACTTCTGACCCACACCACCCCTCTCAGTTCAGCACAAGGCTGTGGTGGTGGGTATGGGAGGGGTAAGATGTGAACAGAGTCGTGGTTAGAGCATTTGACTGCATATCAAGAGATCGCAGTCCATTCCCCCCCCCCTCCCGTAGCATCTGCTAGATGAATAAAACATACCTATCTCAATACGTCAGGACGTACACACTGGAGTTCCTGTTGCTGGGGGAGATCACGCCTCACGACAACCACATGGTCCTGTACACCAATCTGATTGGCCGGTGGATGATCTTTGACGCCGCAGCAACCCCGGGTTTCCAAGCGGTTGAATGGAGCCAGGCGGCTGAATGGAGCAAGGCGGCGACACACTACTTCCCCTCCCTGGCCGCGTACGTGTGGAAAGAACACCAAGAGTAGCCAAACACTGCAGGATTTATTTTTTTATTTGTTTTTCAAATGTAATTTAAATGTTGTTTTTTATAAACTTTTATACAAATCTTGATTTACTTTATAAGCTATAACAGTGCCTAAACATAGACATAGTGAAAGGGCTTCTATTTCATGGTCGGCATTTCAAACATACAGTTCTCATTCTAATTAGAACTATTGTGCATACAGTAGTTAACATAATGTTATGAAGGTTGTTATTTTGATGGTTAGAAGACAGACCCAGCTGGTGTTCAGAAGGAGCCCACTCCCAGGGCCTTCCTGGTCTGCTCAAAGGTCAACCAGAAAGTCAGAGACCAGGGCGCCTGCAAAGTTGACATCAGTGTTACTGCTGTTCTAGGTTATAAAACAGCTCGTTTTGTAACGCACTGTCACATATCATTAAGTATTTTCTGCCTGAGCCTGTCACTGTGCAACACGAGTGTTCGGGCAAGGCTGTACATTAGTTACATTAGCTACCATGTAACTACATAGCAACACTTTACATCAGGAAATGTTGTGTTTGTACAATCAGACAGGACTACTGTACCCAGGAAACGGACAGGAAGTGGGCCTACTGTACCCAGGAAACAGACAGGAAGTGGGCCTACTGTACCCAGGAAACAGGAAGTGGGCCTACTGTACCCAGGAAACACGAAGTGGGCCTACTGTACCCAGGAAACAGACAGGAAGTAGGCCTACCATTCTCATCCAGGTGGGCAGGAAGCCTTTGTAGAGGGACAGGAAGCCCTCTCCTCTCACAGCTTGCAGCAGGCAGTCTGTAGAGGACCTGTACAGCAAGCCCCTAGGGACAAAACACTACACTGCTGAAGTGCAGAGTCTGAGTGAAGTAGAATACAATAGAAAAAAGTAGAGTAGAACTATTGTCCATCCAGGGTGGACATTGTTACTGCCTGCCAGAGACCTTTTCATTCTCCACCACATGGATCTGAATGTCCTTTACATTTCTAAAGGGGGTGGGCGTGCAGAAATCCATCTCTAGAAGAGGAAGCTGCTACGTTAGTTTAATCACTAACATGAAGCAAACGTTTACCACTTCTTCATATATAGTAATTAAGCTGTTACTATGGTATGACCTTGTAAAAAGATATGTTGTAATTATGGAATATGCTGTAGTTTTTTGTAAAGATAAAAACGATACACATGGTTTAATATACAGGTCTGTCTGTTTCTGTCCTGTCATTGGCTCACTCACCTTCCCATCATATCTCTTGGCTGGTTCATTATTCGGGTTTTGATGACATCAGCAGGCGTTCCCATGGTTGCAGCCACCAAACCTGAGCATGTGCTGAAAATTTGTGTGTATGTGAAGGGGGGGGGGGGGGGCATATGTGTGTATGCATGTTTGTGTGTTAAAAGCACAGGTCAACTGGTCTAGTACACCTGGTCTAGTGTCCATGGTCTAGTACACCTGGTCTAGTACACCTGGTCTAGTACACCTGGTCTAGTACACCTGGTCTAGTACACCTGGTCTAGTGTCCTTGGTCAAGTACACCTGGTCTAGTACACCTGGTCTAGTACACCTGGTCTAGTACACCTGGTCTAGTACACCTGGTCTAGTGTCCTTGGTCTAGTACACCTGGTCTAGTACACCTGGTCTAGTACACCTGGTCTAGTACACCTGGTCTAGTACACCTGGTCTAGTGTACCTGGTCTAGTACACCTGGTCTAGTACACCTGGTCTAGTACACCTGGTCTAGTACACCTGGTCTAGTGTACCTGGTCTAGTACACCTGGTCTAGTACACCTGGTCTAGTACACCTGGTCTAGTACACCTGGTCTAGTGTCCTTGGTCTAGTACACCTGGTCTAGTGTCCTTGGTCTAGTACACCTGGTCTAGTGTCCTTGGTCTAGTGTACCTGGTCTAGTACACCTGGTCTAGTACACCTGGTCTAGTACACCTGGTCTAGTACACCTGGTCTAGTGTCCTTGGTCTAGTACACCTGGTCTAGTGTCCTTGGTCTAGTACACCTGGTCTAGTACACCTGGTCTAGTACACCTGGTCTAGTGTCCTTGGTCTAGTACACCTGGTCTAGTGTCCTTGGTCTAGTACACCTGGTCTAGTGTCCTTGGTCTAGTACACCTGGTCTAGTACACCTGGTCTAGTACACCTGGTCTGCTGCGTACCTGGCCAGGCTGTGACAGACAGCGTTGTCCTGCAGGGAGCTGTTCCTGAGCAGGAAGTGCTTCACCGTGTCGTAGGTCGTCAGATCTAACGAGGGGAAACATGGAAGGTGATACACAAGTTACAGTACTGTGGCTGTTACACCTGTTACAGCACGCTAGCTATTACACTGTTACATCTGTGAAAGGGCTGAGGGGGGGGCAGCTGAGGGGGGGGGGGCAGCTGAGGGGGGGGGCAGCTGAGGGGGGGGGCAGCTGAGGGGGGGGGGGGAGGCAGCAGGGCCCTACCTCCCATGTTGACCAGCGCAGCCCTCTGCACGTTGGGGACCCATCCTGCCCACAGGCCCCGGACCCCTCCCTCAGACACAGTCTTCACCAGGGCGTGGTACACTCCCCGCACCCTGCAGGGTCACACACACACACTGTTAAGACACATGCACACACGTATACTATTTATACACACACACACTCCCCGCACCCTGCAGGGGGTCACACACTCACCCTGCAGGGGGTCACACACTCACCCTGCAGGGGGTCACACACTCACCCTGCAGGGGGTCACACACTCACACACACTCACCCTGCAGGGGGTCACACACTCACACACACTCACCCTGCAGGGGGTCACACACTCACCGGGGGGGTTTTTCCTCCAGTCTGCGCCTCCCCTCCATCTGCATCTGGACCTTCACCAGGTCTGTGGGACTGGCCATGAACTGGCCCAGTGCCCCTGCTAGCATGCCTCCCAGCACGGCCTTCCTGCACACACACAGGGTCACACACACACACACACATTGAAGGTAGTGTGTGTGAAGGAGGTGTGTGTGAAAGTAGTCTCACCACAGAGAGAAGCTGTTGTCTGCAGAGCGGCCCAGCACTGACTCCCTCAGCTGCTCATAGGTCACCATCCTCACTCCTGAGTACACTAGGACACACACACACTCCTGAGTACACTAGGACACACATTCAATCATCTTCAGTCATTATGCACATATGTTTCTGTAGTTATTAGTATATAAATATTATATATGTGTTACCTATGTGTCTGTAGTTATATATATTATATATGTGGTACCTATGTGTCTGTAGTTATATGTGGTACCTATGTGTCTGTAGAGGGCGGGCGTGACCCCCTGCCACAGTTTGAAGGGGCCCTCCTCCCGGACGATCCCCAGGGCAGTGTGCATCATCCCCCGGTACGGAAGTTGACCTCCCCCCCTCCCTCCCCCTCCTCCCCCAGCAGCCTGGCGGGCAGCGGCCTCTCCCTGGATCTGCAGCCTGGTCTTGGTTAGGTCCAGGGGGAATGTCACTGAAGGGGGAGAGGGGGGGGGGATAAATACAATTAATCTCAGCAATCAGGTACAGCAGTAAATGAGTCGAACAACTGATATTTCCATGCAGACAAAACAGGGGCAGTAAAAGCACTATTGGCGTTAGTAGTTACCCATTTCGGCGACGACAGCTGCGCACGCGGACAAGACGAACTTTGAGACCCGTGGCCATTTGGATATCCCTTCTTCCCCTCTTCTCAACCCTCCCTCTTCCTTTTGACCCATTTTCATATTACTAATAATCCTGCGCGTATTTGAGAGTAGCGGAAGAACGCTGCATCTCTGTCACTGTACTACTGCGTCTCATCGTGCACCTAATGCCGTTCAACCACCCGGCTAACATGCACGAGCTAGCCTAGTGTCAAGCTGCCACACGTGCGCTACTAAGCGCTCGAGGTGACATGCTGTCCTCGGTGTCCGTTCGGTTGTTTACCTTGCTCCACGGTACAAAGAATTCATTAGAAAAAAAAGAAAACCGGAAATGTAGTTAAAACAAATGAAAGCCTACCGCTTTGAATAAAGAGCTGTGGACTGAAGTAAACTACAAGTCCCAGACATAGAAGCACGCAATGTTGACAACTTCTACGCACCGCCTTCATTCAGTTCATTGGGTCCACTGGTGAGCAAAGGTGAACTCTGATTGGTCTATCCACCCGTCCCAGCACCAACCCCTTGTCTCTGAGTGAGAAGGTCCTGACAACTCGGTGCAGACGGGTCGGCTCGTCAGGTGTGATGGACCCTCTAACGGTGATCTTGTCTCTGATCATTGTGGCTATTTCAGCACGGCTCTTTTTCGGTAAAGATGATCCGAACGCGCCTCCGTGCATCAAAGGATGGATCCCGTGGTTCGGTGCTGCGTTTGAGTTCGGTAAAGCACCACTCAACTTCATATCAGAGGCAAGGAGGAAGGTAAGACTTTTTTGTTCGTGTTAATAAAATATACTGCTTCTTAGCTCGACATTTATTAGCGATAATGACGTGTTCAGCTCATTTTGGAGAATGTGTGTTTACTTGTCGCCAAAGGAGTGACAACGATGTGACCTACATTAATTTTTTGTTCTTCCACAAGAACCCCAAAGTCCAGTTTATTACAGAACAGAACATAGACAGTTCCTTTTAGCCATTCCACAGACTCCGATGAAAACAAAAGGTGATCGTGCCTTTCCAGTTGTGGCCCCTACTCTGTGGAATACACTGCCAATTTTTATCTGGTGCATTGGCTGTTTTTAAATGTGCTCTCTCTCTCTCTCTCTCTCTCTCTCTCTCTCTCTCTCTCATTCATACACACAGTTCTGCAAACACACATCACCATGCTAGTCCATAAGTCCAGCTCCTCTTCACAGCTGATATAACAGCTGTGGGAAAAAGTATTCCTATCACCCCTTACTGCCTCACTATCACCCCTTACTGCCTCTCTATCACCCCTCCTGTCTCACTATAACCCCTCCTGCCTCACTATCACCCCTTACTGCCTCACTATCACCCCTTACTGCCTCACTATCACCCCTCCTGCCTCACTATCACCCCTCTTGCCTCTCTATCATCCCTCCTGCCTCACAATCACCCCTCCTGCCTCACTATCACCCCTCCTGCCTCTCTATCACCCCTCCTGCCTCACTATCACCCCTCCTGCCTCACTATCACCCCTTACTGCCTCACTATCACCCCTCCTGCCTCACTATCACCCCTTACTGCCTCACTATCACCCCTCCTGCCTCACTATCACCCCTCCTGCCTCTCTATCACCCCTCCTGCCTCACTATCACCCCTCTTGCCTCACTATCACCCCTCCTGCCTCTCTATCACCCCTCCTGCCTCACTATCACCCCTTACTGCCTCACTATCACCCCTCCTGCCTCACTATCACCCCTCCTGCCTCTCTATCACCCATCCTGCCTCACTATCACCCCTTACTGCCTCACTATCACCCCTCCTGCCTCACTATCATCCCTCCTGCCTCACTATCACCCCTCCTGCCTCACTATCACCCCTCCTGCCTCACTATCACCCCTCCTGCCTCACTATCACCCCCTCCCTCCTGTAAAGATCCTGGCTAAAGCAGCTGCTCCTCCTGGAGAGATGACAGGATGTGCTAGCTCTGCGTCTCCTCAGCACGTTAGTGTTAATAATACACACACATTATCACTAACACCCTGGACGGTAGATACTACAGCTCAGGAACGCACACTCAGGGTAATGTTTGTGTTTACTGCCCCTCTATCAGTGTGTACCACCCTGGAACCACCTCGGTTATCTGACGTGTGGCAGTCAGCTGTCTGAGAGGGGGGTTCAAAGATCGAATGTTAAATCAAAGTTGTGTCAGTTATATCAGTTGAATAAAAGTTGAATCAAAGCATAAATATCAGTCCTTATTGTATTATTATTACAAATAAAAAACAATGTTTTGGGATGCGAGTCAGGGTTTGTGAAAGCGTCAGCAGAAAGGAAGTTCAAATGACCACCACCCCCTAACCTAACAAGGTGTTTCTTGATGTATGATGTGGTACAGTAGACCCACATAGCTACAGAGCTGTAACAGGGTTAATGCCTGTTTACTGGAATAAACCTTGTTGGTCCCATTATCAGAGAAAACGGTAAAGCCTAAACTGGACAACATTGCCACTGTGGGCTGGATGAACATCAGTGTGTGATTCACAGTCTGTTGGAGGCCATCTGAACCCAGGCATTATGTAACTGGCTGTGACTGGTTCTGGGGCACACAGGTTCAGACAAAGCATCCTCCAGGGGACTTCTGCTGTGGCAGGGTTGTTGTCAGGGTTCTGTCCCCAGCATGTCCCTAGCCTGTCCCCAGCCTGTCCCCAGCCTGTCCCCAGCATGTCCCAGCCTGTCCCCAGCATGTCCCAGCCTGTCCCCAGCCTCTCCCCAGCCTGTCCCCAGCCTGTCCCCAGCCTGTCCCCAGCCTGTCCCCAGCCTGTCCCCAGCCTCTCCCCAGCCTGTCCCCAGCATGTCCCCAGCCTGTCCCAGCCTGTCCCCTGTGTGTCCCCAGCCTCTCCCCAGCCTGTCCCCTGTGTGTCCCCAGCATGTCCCCAGCCTGTCCCCAGCCTCTCCCCAGCCTGTCCCCAGCCTCTCCCCAGCCTGTCCCCAGCATGTCCCCAGCCTGTCCCAGCCTGTCCCCAGCCTCTCCCCAGCCTCTCCCCAGCCTGTCCCAGCCTGTCCCCAGCCTCTCCCCAGCCTCTCCCCAGCCTGTCCCCAGCCTGTCCCCAGCCTCTCCCCAGCCTGTCCCCAGCATGTCCCCAGCCTGTCCCAGCCTGTCCCCTGTGTGTCCCCAGCCTCTCCCCAGCCTGTCCCCTGTGTGTCCCCAGCATGTCCCCAGCCTGTCCCAGCCTGTCCCCAGCCTGTCCCAGCCTCTCCCCAGCCTGTCCCAGCCTCTCCCCAGCCTGTCCCAGCCTCTCCCCAGCCTGTCCCCAGCCTGTCCCCAGCATGTCCCAGCCTGTCCCCACCCTCTCCCCAGCCTCTCCCCAGCCTCTCCCCAGCCTGTCCCAGCCTCTCCCCAGCCTGTCCCAGCCTGTCCCCTGTGTGTCCCCAGTACGGTCCAGTCTTCACCGTGCTGGCTGCAGGAAAGAGGCTGACCTTCGTCACGCTGAATGAAGACTTCCGCACCTTCTTCATGTCTAAAGACGTGGACTTCGAGCAGGCGGTCCAGGAGCCTGTCCACAACACAGGTGACCTCTGACCTGCATGAAGTTCTAGCATTATTTAGTTAAGGAACGGTCACTGCATGTAACTACACCTCCAGTAGCAGTATGGGGCATCGATAACACCACACATTTACATTTACATTTAGACTTACACTTATCCAGAGCGACTTACAGTAAGTACAGGGACATTCCCCCGAGGCAAGTAGGGTGAAGTGCCTTGCCCAAGGACACAACGTCATTTGACACGGCCGGGAATCGAACTGGCAACCTTCAGATTACTAGCCCGCTTCCCTCACCGCTCAGCCACCTGACGCCCCGCTGCCCACACACCACTGTGTGGGAGAGAAAAGTTATTCCTTTTAAACAAGCTATAATATGAAACTACTGCATCATACAGCTCAACAGATGGGACTGCATCCCTGCTTGTTCCTCTTGTGTAACAGTATATCACTTTATTCATTATTCACAGACCTCTCTGTGTTTCTTCAGCTTAAATCATTCAGAGAGCTTGTTTCCCCCTCCAACTCGATCTAGAGCAGCGATTCCCAACCTGTAGTCCGCTAGGCTAATACAGGTGGCCCGCCAAACCAATGAAAACTAAAGTATATAAAAATATTAATATAGGCCTATACTATAAAATGATTATTACAATTCTTACTCATTTTAAAATTACATTTTGCCTTTAATTCATTGTGACTGAAACGCCAACAGTTACGCTTGGCACATTGACAAAAGACCAACTGATTTCCAACTTAACTTGCATACGCCCACTTCAATTCACAATCCACGCATCACTTCCGCGTATTGCACAAGCCAAGTCAACAACTTCTGGTAGCGAGTAGTCACGTAAGTTCTCTCACACGAAATGCGTTCTTTACGAGGAATTCGGGTTGTCTTCCAAATAGACAATCAACGATGTACATATGATTCTATGTTGTTGCCCTTCTTCAAGCAAGAGGGAAAAGGTTCAAATTGTACGTTTCGAGCTACATCAACAATTATATAACCATAATATATCTATGGTTACGCAGGTTACCTTTCTTTACAATGTGTGCTCACTGTGGCGCTGATGGACACTTTGTCTTCTTTGATCACTCAAATAACTTTGGCTGTGAAAGTGAACTGCTTGGCTTCCTTGGTGTTGTTAAACATGTCTGATAAGCGCGAATTAAGTGAATGGATGTGGTGTTGGTGGGGCCGCATAAATATTTGAGCTAAGCTAGTGGTCCGCGAAGTGGAAAGAGCGGGAATGGCTGAGCACTTTCCCTGGATCTCCAATGGACGTCGTGTTCATCTAGCTGACACTTTCATCCAAAACCACATAGAAATAGTGCTTGGTTGGTGTTTATTGGTGTTTGGTGTGAACTGGCCTTTATAATGGTTGTGTTGGGTGTCATTCCGGCTCTGTGTCCACAGCCTCCATCAGTAAAGGAAGCTTCTGCAGGTTCCACCCAGCCTGCAGCACCATGATTAAGGGCCGTCTGAGCCCAGGGAATGTGGCCCAGCTCCAGACTCAGTTGTGTGACCAGTTCAACCATCACCTGGAGCTGCTGGGGCCCCAGGGCCACGCAGACCTCAACAAGCTGGTCAGGTGAGAGTGTCCTGTGCTGTGATTGGCAGGGAGGTGATGTGTCCAGTCTTGTGATTGGCAGGGAGGTGACGTGTCCAGCCTTGTGATTGGCAGGGAGGTGATGTACCCGGCGGTGATGAGTAACCTGCTGGGGAAGAACAACTCCCCCGGCCTACCCTTCACCATGGAGGAGTTCCAGCAGCACTTCAGTGTGTACGACGAGGGCTTTGAGTACGGCTCCCAGCTCCCAGACCTCCTCTTACGGTCAGCCCGGGGGGAGGGAGGCGTGGCTTCTAACTGTGTGCAGGGAATGGGCAGGATCTAAGTGTGTGTGTGTGTGCAGGGAGTGGGCAGGATCTAAGTGTGTGTGTGTGTGCAGGGAGTGGGCAGGATCTAAGTGTGTGTGTGTGTGCAGGGAGTGGGCAGGTTCTAAGTGTGTGTGTGTGTGCAGGGAGTGGGCAGGATCTAAGTGTGTGTGTGTGTGTGCAGGGAGTGGGCAGGATCTAAGTGTGTGTGTGTGTGCAGGGAGTGGGCAGGATCTAAGTGTGTGTGTGTGTGCAGGGAGTGGGCAGGATCTAAGTGTGTGTGTGTGTGCAGGGAGTGGGCAGGATCTAAGTGTGTGTGTGTGCAGGGAGTGGGCAGGATCTAAGTGTGTGTGTGTGTGCAGGGAGTGGGCAGGATCGAAGCGCTGGCTCCTCTCTCTGCTGGGGAACATGGTGGTCAACTCCGAAGACATGGAAGAGTTGGAGAATGGAGGCAGGGTGAGTGTGTGTGTGTGTGTGGTCACTAGCAAACTAACCCCGACAGTACCCCTATTAACACCAGGATGGTCACAGTGCATGTGTGTGTTATTCCTTTGCAGACTTTACTGCAACACCTGGTCACCACCGTAACAGACAAGTACCTTCCTAATTTCGGGTTGCTGATGTTGTGGGCATCCCTAGCCAATGCCATACCAGTAGGTACCAGTATTAATGACAACTGTACCAGTAGGTACCAGCAGGGGCGTCGTTAGACCCTTTTACTAACGTCTCTGGGTACCAGTATTAATGACAACTATGCAGAGATGGGTACTTAAGTCGATTTTTCTTGTGATGAGTACTTTACATTTTTTACACATATATCTGTACTTTCTACTTATTACATTTTAAAGCCAGGCTTGTTACTTTAGTTTTAATCTGTATTTGCTGGCATGATCACTGGCCCTCTCCTTTCACTGTGTATGTGGGGGGGAAAAAAGTTAAGAAAGGTTTAAATGTTTTTTTCAAAAAAAGTTTAGACAGGTAGAATTTTCTTTTTTTCTTTTTCAAAGGGTTGAAAACATATTTTCAAAAAAGAGTAAAAATAAAGTTTTAATTTTTTAATTTTATTTAACCTTTATTTAACCAGACAAGATCATTAAGAACAAATTCTTATTTACAATGATGGCCTGAAAAAAGCACAAGCTTTTTGAGGGAAAGGGGGCTAAGAAAAAAAAAAAAGAATTTTCTTTTTTTCTTTTTCAAAGGGTTGAAAACATATTTTCAAAAAAGAGTAAAAATAAAGTTTTAATTTTTTAATTTTATTTAACCTTTATTTAACCAGACAAGATCATTAAGAACAAATTCTTATTTACAATGATGGCCTTAAAAAAGCACAAGCTTTTTGAGGGAAAGGGGGCTAAGGGAAAAAAATCTGGTTAAAAAGTACAACGGCACACAACCACAGCAGTACAGACATACAGAAACATTTTACATTATTGATGAGTACTTGAAGAGGACTCTACTGTAGTCTGCTCTTCTTTACTCAGTTTTAGTCTCTGTTCAACTTTCCTTTCATTGTGTATGTGGAAAAAAGTTCCAAGTCAAAAAAATATTTTCAAAATATGTTTTGAAAAAAAGATTTCGAAAGGTCGAATTTTTTCGGAATGTTCTTTTTTCCGGAAAGTAGAAAATGTTTGCATCATTGATGATCCTGTCTAGATCACGTTCTGGGCCTTGGCCTTCATGCTGTCCAACCCTCACATCTACCAGACTGCTATGGATGAGATCAACCTGGTTCTAAAAGACCAAGGTAAACACAGACCTCTACCTCCCTCCCTCCCTCCCTCCCTGTCTCCCTGTCTGTCTCCCTGTCTGTCTCCCTGTCTGTCTCCCTCTCTCCCTCTCTTCCCCTCACTCCCCTTCTTTTTTTGTGAAAAAAAAGATGCAGATATTTGTTTTTTCACAAATATCTGTACTTTCTACTTATTACATTTTAAAGCCAGGCTTGTTACTTTAGTTTTAATCTGCATGATCAATATTTGGGAGTGCTTTGCCTTCGGCAAGGGCACAACCTTTGTTCTCTCACATATATATTATTATTATTTATTATTTTCCCACCCCTAAATCTTCGTCAATATTTGGACTAAATAGACAACCTAGGTGTCAAAGGTTTCGTCTTGGTAGCGATTGAGTTGCTTGTATTTTTATTTTACTAACGTCACTACGTCACTAACGTCACAAAAACACGTGTGACTACCTGTAGCAGAACATTAGTTTCGCATCTGTTAACTTGGGGGATAGCTAGGCTAACTATAGCTTTACTGCAAGGCAGCTGCAGAAACGCCACAAGCAAAGAGGCCAGGGTGATAACTATTTACTCATTTTACTTTTGAAGGATTCAAAATCTATGTGTCTATTCCAATATGTAATGATGGTATTCAATTACACAAATCTGTGTTCTAGAAAGAGTGGTCTGGAGTCGCAGAGGTCCGATAATATCAGCTTTAATGCAGCAGTTGGAAATCAACAAGTACAGAGCTCTGGGGTTGTCTACGTTTCCCTACCCGCAACAGAGTTTTGGGCTGGTTCACGAAGTCCAACTGGCTATCTGTCCCTCCCCAGCATATATTTATACAGTGCAATTGAAACACAAGTATTAAAAAAGGGTTGAGCTTGTTCTCTCGTGCATCAGGGAGGCACAATATATTCTTTAGTTTGTGATGTGAAACACAATTGTGAAATGTAATGTACATTATTAGCTTATATTATTAAGGAAGTAGGCCCACATCTACTTTCGGAGAGAGGTAGACGGTAGTCTACTATTTCACTGAAGCATTAGCCTCTGTTTCCCGGACAACACATACTACAGTGGTCTATGATGCATCTGTTTTCAATCGTTAAAATAAACATTCCTCACAAATACATTTTCGTTGTAGGATTTACTATGACATTACATTACAAGTAAACGATTTGTTGGTGAAATTATCATTACCTGTGGTTTCAAACCAGTGTTGCTCACTGCAACGCTGTAGCCTACGCGAGACACACTACAGTAAAACATCTAGGGTGAATACTGGTAAAGTGGGACAATGGGTAAAGTGGGACAGTTAAGCTTTATAATTGTTATATTTACATGTAAATGTTTCCATTCATAAAAATCAACACTGAGCTCATCATAAGCAAGTATGCGATAAAAAAATATAGGTTACGTGTATATGACATCACTTCTGGGGGGTGTGGCTTATCATATTCAACAACCTTGCAGTGAATCGCGATGGTAAGTAAAAAGACATAGCATTCTGAGGTAAATAATGTTAAGGTTATAAAAAATAAAAACTTATGGATTGTTTGTAATTGTTACATATTTTGTTATGGGATGTAATGGTGAATACTTAAAAAAAATATATCATTAATATTAATCATCGACTTTCTATAAAAATGCGATTTTGACACTGTCCCAGTCAACCAATAGTGTATTGTTAAACTGGGACACGGTATTACTGGCAAACTGGGACAGCCATTTAAATAATTCTAATGGGGGAAATTTAGTTCCCTTTTTATTGTTTTGTTTTTTGTTTTGTCACAAAACAAAAAACAAAACAAACAAACAAAAAAGAAAGATGGAGGGTACAAGCTTGGATGACCAGGGCATTTGCAACATTTGTAAAGCCAAATTTGCTGATGAAAATGATCCCAAGAAGACAGAGGATTGGATCATGTGCATTGTTTGCGAGGACTGGTTCCATGAGACGTGTGGCGAGGAGAATGGCATCATTGAAGATGGGGAGGAATTCACTTGTACTGGCTGTTTTGACGCGTAGACTAACCTACTATACAAAAAGCTGAAATTAAATTTAACCTGTGTGAAATTAGTTAGCCTATAAGATGATATGTTTATGAAGGTTCCTCTCTTTTTATATGTAAATGTATATGAAATAAATGAAACTAAATTAAATATTGTGGGCAGGCGAGGGGGAGGGGGTGAAACTGCTTTCCCTTAAAAAAGTGATGTTAATATTGTTATATTGTTGTTTATATTTTTATAGTGTCATTAGGCCTACACTTGAATAAGAATTTAATGTGTTTGAGTTGTGTCCCAGTTTGCCAAGAAAGGTGTCCCAGTTTGACAGTACCGCCTGGAAAAATGTGGTTTGGGGTCAATGTGTGTTTGAAGAAGAGTCATCCATCCTGTGTTTAATGTTTCTTTCTTTTTTATTCTGTATAGTACAGTACAGCTCTTAAGCTATTTAAAATGGTATCATATGAGGGGCTAAGACATTTGGATCATAATAAAAAATTGTGCAGAAGGTAAATTATCAGAAAGTGTCCCACTTTACCAGTATTCACCCATTACATTACAAGTAAACGATTTGTTGGTGAAATTATCATTACCTGTGGTTTCAAACCAGTGTTTCTCACTGCAACGCTGTAGCCTACGCGAGACACACTACAGTAAAACATCTACAGTACACAGCTGTTTAGGAAGTCAAACGGCGACAGAACATGTTCGGCACTCCCCTTACTTAAATCAAAAGTCTTTCAATAGGTGAAACTATCTGACTACTAACCTGAACTTCATTGCCACAGCCTAAACTTTGTCAATCTGTTCATGAAAATAATAAATTTCAGCCTAAACCGTACAACGGAACGTTTAATCCAATTCAACCAACGCAATCGCTACCAAGACGAACGAACACAGCAGTAGTCTAGTACTGTACTGTAGTAGTAGAATTTACCGGGGCAGCTTCTCCACACAGGGCTATATCGCATTTTGCGTTGTTACTGACAATGATCGCTACCAATGAGCTTTTTATGAATGAGCGATTTTCCACTAAATAAATGTCAAGCTTATTTACGTTTTTGGGGGCATATTTTCAGTTAGCAGATGGTACTGTTTGAATCGCGATTCCATCTTCTACTGTCGGTAACGTCGTAGAATGGGGGTTCTTTATTAATGAATGAATGCAATATGAGTAGGCTAAATGCCTGAAAATATCACGAGAAGGGAAAACTTAAAAGGACGTTTAAGTCATAGAGATTAGGTCAATTTTTACACCGGTCTGCCAAATTTATTTGTTTTGATCCAGCTATGAGGCTGCCTCTTGCAGGGGAAATGAGAAGACATCATATTTCATTCTACACTTCACTCGTATTTTGAGTTGTAAATGAGCAGCAAAAAAATTATGCTTTTAAATCTATGTAATCTTTATAAATAATAAGTAGGTCCTATGCATTTTTATATAAAATATACAGAAATATCAGTTGTAAAAATGTCATTAAAAAACGGACCCCTGTGCAACTGACGCAAGCAAGCACACCCTACAATTTCCCCAGCAATTGTACCCTCTCTAGTATTTCTTGTAATTGCATTCCTTTTTTAATTTCCTGGCTATCACGCACAACAAACGCAAGGTAGTATACGAAGCTACCATGGAGCAAGGTAGAAGGCAACAAGAACAATATTTGCCTATAAATATTTTCCTAAAAAGTACCAAAAAAGTGTAGATAAAACAAACAAAAAAAGTATGTATCATTGATGAGTACTTGATGAGGACTTACTATACTCTATTGTAATCTGCTACAGTGTTGTAGTCAAGACCACCTAAACCGAGACCAAGTCATGACCAAGACCAGAGTGTATCGAGACCGAGTCAATACCAAGACTTTGAGAGGCCGAGTCAAGACCAAGGCATGGCGAGACCGGGTCAAGACCAGACCACTCAAAATACACAAGCAGTAGGGTTTGACTAAGTAATAGCCTATAAATTAGATTTGATCTGGAACTGTATTTGAACTAAAAAATAGCACTCTTAAAGTAGTGCCGTGTGCTTATTGCCAGGCAAAACAGCCTATGTTATTAGGTTCCTCCGGTAGGAGGGAACCTATTGTTATTGTTGGTATTCTTATTATTAGGTTCCTCCGGTAGGAGGGAACCTATTGTTATTATTGGTATTCTTATTATTATTTTTCTTCTCCTTGCGCCCCAATATCTAAAAAAGTCCCTGGTAATACATTTTCTAATTTGGCACATTGATACTACATCCAAGTGGGTACCCCCACACCAAATATGGGCCACATCGGACCATAGGGGGCGCCACAGGCCACGCCCAAAAGTCCGATTTTCAAATTGATGGCATTTCCACCCCATTGCTCCAATTCTTCTGAAACTTGGTGTACATGCCTCATTTCCCATGGGGAACAAAAAAGCCTCAAGGACCCATAAGGTCCGCCATGATGGATTTTCCTGTACAGTGATAATTTGGGAAAACCTTCAAAATTCCTCTTCTCTTGAACCAAAGCTCCAATTGACTTGAAATTTTGAACAGATATGTATCATGGATGTATCTAAAAACGTTACTTAAGACAGTTGAATCAAATACAAAATGGCTGAAAGGGGTGTACTTATGTAAATGTCCACATTGCCTCAATATGTTTGTGTCACTAAATCAAATGTCATTTTGAATGATGGTTTTTCAAACCTAATAGGGTTCAAGATGACATCACTCTGAAGTACCATAAACAATTTCACCTTGGTATATCAACATATGATTGAATTAGAGCAGTTTCAACGTTGGCTGAATCTAACAATGCTTACCACAGGAGAAACAGCTTACCTTTTTATACAGTAACTGAACATGACAATATTCAACACTGAGAATAGCTCAATGGGCTGGGATGGTGACCTGTAAAGTATAAGGTAGTAGGTTGGAATCCAGCCATTATCTTTTGGCCTGTCATAATTTTGATTATCTGTTTAGCTAAACAGGATGACATCATTCTGAAATACCATGCACAATTTCATGCAATTTCGCCTTGAAATGTCAACCGTTTCTTAACCTTTGTCCCAAAGCTGACCAAAGCTAATACTCTGTGCTTTCTATTCCTAAAATCTCAACAGTTGGTGTGTAGCAGAGAGGATACAGAGACTGACTTGTAACCTTATGCTCAGGATTTCAAATCCCCATTCAGCCTGTTGTTGGCCAAACATTAAGTAGTTTTGCTCTCTTGTTGTCCAACTCTCGATCTTCGACAGTGTACATGTTTATAATATTTTGCCATTTTGCGGAGGAACCCGCATCGCTGCTTGCAGCTATATTGTTATTGTTGGTATTCTTATTCTTATTATTATTTTTCTTCTCCTTGCGCCCCAATATCTCAAAAAGTCCCTAGTCATAAATTTTATAATTTGGCACATTGATACTACATCCAAGTGGGTACCCCCACACCAAATATGGGCCACATCGGACCATAGGGGGCGCCACAGGCCACGCCCAAAAGTCCGATTTTCAAAGTGATGGCATTTCCACCCCATTGCTCCAATTCTTCTGAAACTTGGTGTGCATGCCTCATTTTTCATGAGGAACAAAAAAGCCTCAAGGACCCATAAGGTTCGCCATGATGGATTTTCCTGTACTGTGATAATTTGGGAAAACCTTCAAAATTCCTCTTCTCTTGAACCAAAGGTGAAATTGACTTGAAATTTGGTACAGATATGTATCATTGACATATTTAAAAACGTTACTTAAGGCAATTGAATCAAGTACAAAATGGCTGAAATGGGTGTATTTATGTAAATGTCCACATTGCCTCAATATGTTTGTGTCACTAAATCAAATGTATTTTTGAAGGATGGTTCAAACCTAATAAGCTTTAAGGTGACATGCCTCTGAAGTACCATGCAAAGTTTCACCTTGATATGTCAAAATATGATTGAATTAGAGCTGTTTCAACCTTGGCTGAATCTAACAACGCTTACCACAGGAGAAACAGCTTACTTTTTCATACAGTAACTGAACATGACAATATTTAACACTGAGAATAGCTCAATGGGCTGGGACGGTGACCTGCAAAGTATAAGGTCGTAGGTTTGAATCCAGCCACAGTGTTTGATCCTGTCTTAAATTTAAATATCTGTTTAGTTAAACAGGATGACATCGTTCTGAAGTACTATGCACAATTTCACCTTGATATGTCAAAAGATCATTGAATTACAGCTGTTTAAACTTTGGCCAAATCGAACAATCCGTGCTTCAGGAGAAACGGCTTCCTTTTTTTGTACAGTAACTGACCACGTATACTCAGCCTTGAGGGTAGCTCAATGGGTTGAAACGGTGTCCTACAAAGTGCAAGGTCACAGGTTCGTATCCAGGCACAGTCTATTGGCCTGTCATAATTTTGATTACTTGTTTAGTTAAACAGGCAGACATCATTCTGAAATACCATGCGCAATTTCACCTTGAAATGTCAACCGTTTCTTAACCTTTGTCCCAAAGCTGACCAAAAACTAATACTCATATCACGCAGTCGGAGCACAGCTAGATAATCAGCGTCAGCACCCTTGGGTACCCAGCATGCAGTGCGGCATATCAAAAAACGCAAAGACTTGTGGAAAATAGTTGGTTACAACAGCCGTGCAAGGGATTTCAGTTGTTGTGTTCGTTCAGTTAGATGTTTGTAATGTTATTGTTTGTTAGTTAATATAATCTTGTTGGTCACCCTGATTGTACATGTTGTGTAGTTTAATGGGACCAGAGAGTCGGCTGCTGTACTGTCACAGGCTATTCTCGCAAGGAGCTGAATATGAGCGCTGCCCTAGCCCAGTTGCCCACATGACTATTGTTTGTTGTGCATTGACTAAGAGTCTGGAAAGAGATCAACTCAAGAAGAGTTTCAGTATCCTATAAAAAGTTAATACTCAGCCCTTACTATTCATAAAATCTCAGCAGTTGGTGTGTAGCAGAGAGGCTAGAGAGACTGACTAGTAACCTTATGCTCATGAGTTCAAATCCCCGTTCAGCCTATTATTGTTGGCCAAACATGAAGTAGTTTTGCTCTCTTGTTGTCCAAGTCTCGATCTTCTACAGTGTACATGTTTATAATATTTTGCCATTTTGCGGAGGAACCCGCATCGCTGCTTGCAGCTATATTTTTTCTTCTTTTTCTTACAGGCACATTATTAGGCCTACTCGGTCTCTGCTTTCACATCTCTCTCTCTCACCCAAGTGAAGGAGCGCGGTACCGCAGCGTTTAACTTAACATTATGAAGTCAGGAGAGGTATGCAGTTGCCATGAGTAAACGTTGATGGAACATAACTTTATATTTATCATTAGCTACATTGCTTTATGTGGCCTGGCTCGTTATCACAAACAAAATCTGGCAAGCAACTGAAACTAACGCCCTGAAACATGCAGTATGTTACATAGCTAATACTAGCTAAATCTCTTTGTGTAATAGGGGAAGAGATTTCTGAAAAGTTTTGGTACAGAGGCAAATTGCAAACGTTAGGTAGCTAGCTTTGCTAGCGTCACTTACGCCTAGCTTACCTTTTTTAATGTTTTCTTTCTAAATGCCGGTAAAAGTTTGATGTAGGCCTAGTGCCAGCCGTCTCAGTAAGCTTCTCTTTGCAGAATTTACACAAACTGTGTGTTTTCTTTTGGACGTTATTGTAAAGTCTTTGTGGTTCAGGTAACCAAATCTAATTATAGTTGATTTGGCCAACATCTTCAGACAGCCACTGTTTCGCCAATCTGTCTCATTCACTTTTGGGGTGCGAGGAGGGGTGATGGGTAATGTCAAATTAGAAATTAGTTAAGTTATTGGTTGCATTTGAAGCGTGACGTTTTACATCCAATAACAGTAATGATATTAACAAATAAATTAAACAATGCACAGGCAATTTAGTGATATTACTGCAGTTGTGGTCTTAACCAATCTTGAAATAAAATCCAGAGTCCTCTTTGACCGAGACCGAGACAAGACCGAGTAAAAATGCGGTTGATTCCGAGACGACACAGAGACCTTCAAAATGTGGTCTCGAGACCGGTCTTGAGTACTTCAACATTGACAAACACTGCCACTTCCTGTTCCGACACAACACAAACACTGCCACTTCCTGTTCCAAGACAACACAAACACTACCACTTCCTGTTCCAAGACAACACAAACACTACCACTTCCTGTTCCAAGACAACACAAACACTGCCACTTCCTGTTCCAAGACACTGCTCTTCTCCCCTCCCATCCCTCTTCCTCTCCAGACACTTCCACCACCCTCCAATAGGTGTCAGTAGTAGATCATCTAACATCTCACAGCCTCTCTGCTTCTAAAGAGGAAGTTTCGGCCACTTGCAAAGATACGTGTGTGTGTGGGTGCGTGTGTGTGTGTGCGTGCATGTGTGTGTGCGTGTGTGTGTGTGCGTGCATGTGTGTGTGCGTGTGTGTGTGCGGGTGCCAGACAGGGCCAGCCCCACAGTGGGCCAGGAGCAGCTCCAGCAGATGCCCTACGTGAAGTGTGTGATCCTGGAGGCCATCAGACTGCGGTCCCCAGGGGCCATCGCACGCAGGGTGATCCAGCCCCTGCGCAGGTGAGGGGGAGGGAGGTGTGCAAGACAAATAAACAACATTTTCAAACTTTTCTTTTACGTTGTGAATGTGCAACAAGCCAAATCAATAACAGTATCTTGAACCTTCTTCCTGTGTGTGCGTGTGCTTGTGTTCTTCAGAACTTCGTGGTCCCGGCAGGAGATCTGCTGATGTTGTCTCCATACTGGGCCCACAGAAACCCCCGCTACTTCCCAGAACCAGACCAGTTCAGACCAGTAAGACCAGTTGGAACCAGACCAGTAAGACCAGATAGAACCAGACCAGTAAGACCAGTTAGAACCAGATCAGTTCAGACCAGTAAGACCAGTTAGAACCAGACCAGTTCAGACGAGTAAGACCAGATAGAACCAAACCAGTTCAGACCGGTAAGACCAGATAGCATCCAGATACCCTACTTGGTAGATTGATTTATACTGATTGATTTATACTCCTACTTTCGCTTCAGTCTGCTTGTCAGTTGCTAATCTAGCCTGGTGTTAACCGAGCTTGATGCTAATATGGGCTGAGGTTAACCTAGCATGATGCTAATGTGGGCTGAGGTTAACCTAGCATAGGGTGACCAGATGTCCTCTTTTACCCGAACATGTCCTCTTTTCGAGACGGCAGGGATTTCAAAATTGCCCGGGATTTTGCCTTGTCGGATATTTGTGTTTCTCTGGGTCTTTCACAAACTATTACGCCCTTACAAGTTTTGGAAAGGGTATCTCACTTACGTTCCACCTTCTTGTGCGAGCTCTGACTGTAGAGAGAACTGTCATTTTGATCAGATAGTGCGGCATGCAATACACTGGTTCCACCCCCCACTCCTCACCCCCCCTTTCCCACCCCCTCCTCTCTCTCCCTCTCTCTTCCCACCCTCTCTCTCTTCATCCCTCTCTCCATCTCTCTCTGCCTCTCTCCATCTCTCTCTCTGTCTCTCCCTTGGTAAAAGCCTGCCTGAGGCCTATAAAAATAAAAGCTCTTGTGTTGTTTTGGTCTAATATAGCCTCTCCTTCTTTCCCACAGGAACGCTGGGAAAAGGCTGATCTTGTGAAGAACGTCTTCTTGGAGGGCTTTGTGGCGTTCGGGGGAGGTCGCAACCAGTGCCCAGGGAGGTTAGACACACACACCACAACAGAACACACACTCAGAACACACACACACCACAACAGAACACACACTCAGAACACACACACACCACAACAGAACACACACTCAGAACACACACACACCACAACAGAACACACACTCAGAACACACACACACCACAACAGAACATACACTCAGAACACACACTCACTGGGGTCTGGGCTGGGCCTGGGGTCTTTGGCATCAAAAATATCACAAACACGTACAGTACATCACCAGGAGGAGGGGGTTAGGAGGGGAGGAGGAGGGGTGGAGGAGGAGGGGGTTAGGAGGGGAGGAGGAGGGGTGGAGGAGGAGGGGGTTGGGAGGGGAGGAGGAGGGGAGGGGTGGAGGAGGAGGGGGTTAGGACGGGGGGGACATTCCCAGCTGCACTAAAGATCAAAGACACGGACCTCCAGACAGACATGACCTCTGAACCTTTCCCTGAGGAAGACCACAGAGAGGAACACACATACCACAGAAGAAGAACCAAGTTACTGTAACTCTGGGATCTACAGTAAAACAGTTTAGTGTTGAGCTGAAGTGTGGGAATGTGATGACAGAGAGAGAACAGCATCATTCATCAACTACTTTGTGTATTTATGGTTCATCTGGCCTCCAGAATCGGACCACTAAGGTAGTATTAGCTACATTGTGTGTATATGTGGGTTGTTTTTCTGTGTGTGTGTGTGTGTGTGTGTCTGTCTGGGTGTGTGTTTCTGTTTGTGTGTGTGTGTGTGTGTGTGTCTGACCCCAACATATCTCCTCTGCTTCCTCCAGCAGTCCAGTCTAATTAGGTTTGGATGATGATGTGAGGAAAGTGTCTACATCACTGACACAGAGGCATGAATGACTCACAGCTAGAGTCAGAGTCAGGCAGAGCTCGAGTCACTGCAGTCGAGTCAGGGAGAGTTAGAGTCACTGCAGTCGAGTCAGGGAGAGCTCGAGTCACTGCAGTCGAGTCAGGGAGAGTTAGAGTCACTGCAGTCGAGTCAGGGAGAGTTAGAGTCACTGCAGTCGAGTCAGGGAGAGCTCGAGTCACTGCAGTCGAGTCAGGGAGAGTTAGAGTCACTGCAGTCGAGTCAGGCAGAGTTAGAGTCACTGCAGTCGATTCAGGGAGAGTTAGAGTCACTGCAGTCGAGTCAGGCAGAGCTCGAGTCACTGCAGTCGAGTCAGGGAGAGTTAGAGTCACTGCAGTAGTGGAGGTCAGGGGACTAGCTAGCTACCAGAACAGGTTATCATCCCACATGACATACCGGTAGTCTCCATGTCTCTCTCATCATTGACTCTGTCTCTCTCTTGGGTTTCAAAAGCTTCGAAAGGTTTAATTTTTTTCAATGTTTCAAAAACACTAGAAACGTATTTGTGTCGTATTGTGTGTGGAAAAAAGGTTAGATAAGTTGAAAAACAAAGTAGATAATTATTAGTATTTTTTTATAACTTTCGAAAGGTTGAAAAAAATAAAATAAAAAAGGTTTCAAAAACACAAGACACTTATTTGTGCCATGTTGTGTGTGGGGAAAAAGTTTTTGAAAAATAAATGTTATAAAAGTTAGAAAAAATATTTTCGAAAGAAATGTTTCCAAAGGTTGGAATTTTTATTTATTTTTTTAAGGTTGAATAAAATATTTTCGAAAAATAAGTTTCAAAAGGTTGGAAAAAATATTTTCAAAATAAAGTTTCAAAAAAGGTACGTTATGGATGAGAAATAGGGAGTTATCAATGTTGACATGACTGAGAATAGAGACATTCCTGAACACCCATGGCCATATATGAGGGAGATGTTCAAAACTGTCTCTATCTATAGTGTCTTTGTACACATCTGAGTGAATCACACTCTGTTCAGACGTCCTCATCTGACTGGTTATGTATGGATACAGACAGTACATATGAATACCACCTCTGTTTTTCTGTTTGTTTCCAAAAGGTGGTATGCGATCATTGAGCTGCACATGTTTGTGGCTATGATTCTCTACAAGTATGACTTCACCCTCATGGACCCCCTGCCGGAACCTGTGAGTCTCCATATAAAACCCTGAATCTCTCCAGATTTAAAGTGTATCTAAACTCCCCAATTTCAGCCTTATCCAGCCCCTTCCTATTTTCAAACATTTCTGGTGAATAGTTGTGTTTTGGAGTTCCACTTCAACCCTCCGTTAGATCATTTTTTGAGGTTTGGCTAATCTCTCCTGTCTCCAGAGTTGAGGTTTGGCTAATCTCTCCTGTCTCCAGAGTTGAGGTTTGGCTAATCTCTCCTGTCTCCAGAGTTGAGGTTTGGCTAATCTCTCCTGTCTCCAGAGTTGAGGTTTGGCTAATCTCTCCTGTCTCCAGAGTTGAGGTGTAGCTGATCTCTCCTGTCTCCAGAGTTGAGGTGTAGCTGATCTCTCCTGTCTCCAGAGTTGAGGTGTAGCTGATCTCTCCTGTCTCCAGAGTTCTCTTCACCTGGTGGGGACCCAGCAGCCAGTAGGACCCTGCAGAGTCCAGTACCGACACCGCTAGTCTTCCCCCCACACAGGGGCACCCTCACACAGACTATACCACCGGGGGGAGAGGACACAGTCCTGGGGGCTGTCACATGGAGACCGTGGGGATCAGGGCACTGACTGATGACCTCACAGCTCATCACCACCAACACTAGCCTTCTTCTTGGACTTTGAACTTTGACCCAGAACAACACAGGTGAACAGGGGGTGGGGGAGAGCTTGTTGCGAAACTGAAATTACTTTGGAGATTTTTGACAAGTTCATTCAAAGTAGGTAGGAGGAACCTTTAGCTTGCCGTTGGGCCTAAACGATATACCTTTTTCTGTTTCTAATTGTAAATGATTATGGTTTGATTCCTCCTCGCTCAAATAAGCATTTAGTTAATTATCACATTAATTTGATCAAGGCCTTTCAAACTGTTCTACTGTGTTATGCTTGTAATAGCCTTCATTTCAATAAGCTTGGCCAATCCGCTGTTGATAAGCACACCATTCCAAAATAACTGCATGTGTGTCACTTGACATAACCAAAACAATAAAGTGTTATTAAATTCAAAATGTCTCTATTCTTCAATTCTTTCATCTCAAATGTCTCCCATGTAACCTACTCCAGGTTTAGATATGCCTGATTTCATCCGAAGAGGCGGATATCCAGATACATTTTCCTGAATAATCTACATTATTCATACAATCTCAAAATAATTGCGTCAAATTCTATGTATATATTTAACTTTCATTATATTTATTAAAAAATCACGTAGATTAATGTTCCGTTTGAAGCCATTTGATCAGCACCTGCAGTTTCGGTAAAAGCCGGATAAACGTGCTTGTGGATGCGAGAAAGTCGGTAGGCAACATCAAACTGCTGGCGAAAGCTCTGACGTAGGCTCCAATACCTTGGTTAATTTGTAGCTTTTTTTAGCCACTCCGCGCCGAGTCTCTATTGGTAAGTTAATGCCACCCGCGGACAGAACAGCATTTCATTACTGGGTAACACAAACATCACTTGGACGCCGCAAGCCAGTCATTGGTGAGTCAAAACTGTCTCCAAAAACGTCAAGAGATTATGTGCTCGCAGTCTCAACTGGAATGCAAGGTTGATTCACAAAGAAGGGAGCGTGTGTGTGTGAGAGAGAGACACAGACACAGACAGAGTGAGAGGGGAGGGGAAGCTCAGAAAGACAGCAGAAAACAGACGCCGGATCGCGAGACCGCACAGGAAGAGGAACAGACGCAGCCGTATCGCTTCACCTACTGCGATTTTATTAGGAGATAGAAACGCCGATTCAAAGTATCGATTCTACGTCACCTATCGTTTGCATTGCATCAGATATGATTTTACAGAACAGAACTCCAGACAGAAACGTTTAAACTTGCAGCGTAGCGATCATCTGGAAGTCTTGAATAGCCTAATCAGTTAAGTTTAGGTCAAGAAAGTGGACACAAGTATTACGGTTATTGACAATTATATACATTGAAAATGTTTGTGTTTGAACGCCTTGGTGAGTGACGACAAAAGTCCGGATTGGATCGTCTTCGTCAGTCCCGGTTTTGGAGACGTGACGTCACTCCGCAACTGCAGACGCGGTTAATTATCACGGCAAGATTGTTTTGTCAGATAAGCTACATACCGGATACACTATATACCGGACCAGAGGTGAATTTTTTGAGTGGTGATATTCTGCAATGTGTGTGCGCGCGCCTCTGGGTCTGCGTCAGTCACGGAGAGCATGCAAAATTGATGTATTTAGTCCAGGTCTCGCGCACCTGTCAACATGGGTCAAGCAAGTGTTAGCTATACAATTATTGTTAACGTTGCATTTAGAACAACTACGATAAATTGCAGTTTATGCATTTTGTGTTGTTGAATTGTTGTTAGATTCTCTCTCATGCCAACAGGTCTGACTGCAGAAGAATGAGTCATTTAGAATTTGGAAATTGTTCTTCAGTCTGACACTGTCGCTGTGGTAGAAGGTCTGTACTTGATGATTGGAAGAGACTGTTTATCAGAGACTGACTGTTCAGATCACTCTCAGGTCCAGTGCTCATGGATATTAAGAACATTAGTAGACAATTAGAAAGTAGTCTTTGTCTTTATGTCAACAGTATTTTTTTTACTTTTCTACTTATTCCACAAGTAGCATGTTGAGCACATAGTAGAATCACTTCTCTCCAGAAGTATGTTGGTGTTCTGGAGGGTGGAAGGCATGCTGCAGGACTGCTGTAGGTGATGCAGACAGACAGACAGGCAGACAGGCAGACAGGCAGACAGACGGACAGACGGGCAGACGGGCAGACAGGCAGGCAGACAGACAGACGGGCAGACAGACGGGCAGACAGACAGGCAGACAGACAGGCAGACAGGCAGGCGGACAGACAGGCAGACAGACAGGCAGACGGGCAGACAGACGGGCAGACAGGCAGACAGACAGGCAGACAGGCAGGCGGACAGACAGACAGGCAGACAGACAGGCAGGCAAGAAACCACCTGGTCGCAGGGTCTAAACATCCCTCAGCCTTCATTTACTCAATCTCACTTGTGCTCTCCCTCCCTCTCTCCCTCCCTCCCTCTCTCCCTCTCTCCCTCTCTCCCTCTCTTTCTCTGTGTGTGTGTGTGTGTTTTCGTCTCACTAACTGCCGTGTCAGAGACCATAGGGCACGCTGATATTGAAGTGAAATAAGAGCCTGTCTGTCTGGAACATTTCAATTTAATCAAGCGCTCGTCGGCGATCTGTGCATTTCATTAGAGCTGGCCTATTTATAGCCTTCTCACACGCACACACGCACAGGCCAGGAATGATGCAGTCTGCTGCAGACACTATCTATAGACCTGTGTGTGTGTGTGAGAGAGAGAGTGGGAGAGAGAGAACGAGAGAGAAAGTCACTGAGAATGATAGAATTTGTGTCAGTCTGTGTGTGTGTGTGTGTGTGTGTGTGTGTGTGTGTGTGTGTGTGTGTGTGTGTGTGTGTAATAATGGTCTATTGATCCCAAAAGAGCTAAAATCTCCAGTCCCACCCCCCTCCGTTTTCCTCCATCTCTCTCTCCACCCCCTTTTCCATTCCTCCATCCCTCCATCTCTCTCTCATCCTTCCATCTCTCTCTCATCCATCCCTCCATCTCTTTCTCATTCCTCCATCTCTCCTTTCATCCATCCCTCCATCTCTCCATCTTGCTCTCATCCCTCCATCTGGAGGCAGTGTTGGAGACCAGGGGGTAACCTCTTCCTCTGTTCTCTCTCCCCCCCCCAGCTCTCGCCAGTCATGAAGGGTGACCAGTTCTTCTCCAGTCTGGGCAGTGCCACCTTCTACCACAGGGTGTTCCTCCTGGGAGGAGAGGAGCTGCAGGTGCTGCGGAGCCCTGTGGAGGAGCCCGCTCTGGGAGACAGCTTCCGCCAGATCACCGACTTCAATGACCTGCCCACCTCCCTTTTCGCCTGCAATGTGGACCAGTCTGTGTTCCAGGAGCAGGAAGGCAAGGTAGGGTTAGGGTTAGGTGGGGTTAGGGTGAGGTATAGTTAGGGTGAGGTATAGTTAGGGTGAGGTAGGGTTAGGGTGAGGTAGGGTGAGGTAGGGTTAGGGTGAGGTAGGGTTAGGGTGAGGTAGGGTTAGGGTTAGGTAGGGTTAGGGTGAGGTAGAGTTAGGTAGGGTTAGGGTGAGGTAGGGTTAGGGTGAGGTAGGGTTAGGGTGAGGTAGGGTTAGGGTGAGGTAGGGTTAGAGTGAGGTAGGGTGAGGTAGGGTTAGGGTGAGGTAGGGTTAGGTAGGGTTAGGGTGAGGTAGGGTTAGGGTGAGGTAGGGTTAGAGTGAGGTAGGGTTAGGATGAGGTAGGGCTAGAGTGAGGTAGGGTTAGGGTGAGGTAGGGTTAGTGTGAGGTAGGGTTAGGGTGAGGTAGGGCTAGAGTGAGGTAGGGTTAGGGTGAGGTAGGGTTAGGGTGAGGTAGGGTCTTCTGCCCGCTTGCTGAACACAGTAGAACACATGGAGCATATGCAGGGATGAGGTTGTGTTCTAGAGATGAGGGTGTGTGTGTAATTACACACATACATACATATATACACACACACACAGTCATGCACGCACACACTCACACACACACACACAGCCATGCACACACACATACATACCACAAGGAAGCAATTTATTTGATTGACTACACATGGATGGTCTCCATGACAACCAGCGCAATAATCACTATAATTCCATCTCCTGTCATAATGATCACCTGCTCTGTGTGTGTGTGTGCACACACCACACACTGTCTGACCCTCGTTGACATCTGGCACCTCGCCTGGCACACACACACACACACCCACACACACACACACACACACACACACACACCCACACACACACAATCAATCTTTTCCAGGCGGTGGTAAGATTACCTTCATTTGAAGGCGATGGGATGAAGCAGGTCTATATATAGTAACCTGGTGTTATGGCTCTAAGAATAGACTGCTGCACCGTGTGTGTATGTGTGTGGTGTCACAGTCTATCTCTCTGGTTCCTACAGAATTTACTGATTCTGGACTTTCCAATTCTGGCTTTCTGTACGTCTGTCCCTCTATAGTGTGTGTGTATCTATACTGTGTGTGTATAGAGAGTATGTGTATATAGAGTGTGTTTATCTATAGTGTGTATGTATGGAGAGAGTGTGTATCTATAGTGTGTGTATATGGAGAGAGTGTGTATCTATAGTGTGTGTGTATAGAGAGTATGTGTATATAGAGTGTGTATATAGAGTGTGTGTGTATAGAGAGTATGTGTATATAGAGTGTGTATATAGAGTGTGTGTGTATAGAGAGAGTGTGTATATAGAGTGTGTGTGTATATAGAGTGTGTGTATCTATAGTGTGTGTGTATAGAGAGAGTGTGTGTATATAGAGTGTGTGTGTATAGAGAGAGTGTGTGTTAACTGGATGAAGGTTTCAGCTGAAAGAGATAAGTTTGGGAAACACCCATGGACAGTTTCCTTCTAACAGAACAACGCTGGCTAGTAATGTAATGTTCCAGAACCAGGACTGGTGACTCTGCTGGGGTCAGGGGTCAGGAGGTCAGAGGTCGGCTGGGTCAGGGAGTCGGTCAATCTTCCCCAGGACAACTCCTCTGAGAGATAGAGAGGGAGAGAGATACAGTAGGGAGAAAGAGCAAAATAGAGAGACTGTATAGAGAGAGAAAGGCAGAGACTGTATAGAGAGACAAAGGCAGAGACTGTATAGAGAGAGAACGGCAGAGACTGTATAGAGAGAGAAAGGCAGAGACTGTATAGAGAGAGAGAGGCAGAGACTGTATAGAGAGAGAAAGGCAGAGACTGTATAGAGAGACAAAGGCAGAGACTGTATAGAGAGAGAAAGGCAGAAACTATATAGAGAGAGAAAGGCAGAGACTGTATAGAGAGAGAACGGCAGAGACTGTATAGAGAGAGAGAGGCAGAGACTGTATAGAGAGAGAAAGGCAGAGACTGTATAGAGAGAGAGAGGCAGAGACTGTATAGAGAGAGAAAGGCAGAAACTGTATAGAGAGACAAATGCAGAGACTGTATAGAGAGAGAAAGGCAGAGACTGTATAGAAAGAGAAAGGCAGAGACTGTATAGAGAGAGAGAGGCAGAGACTGTATAGAGAGAGAAAGGCAGAGACTGTATAGAGAGAGAACGGGAGAGACTGTATAGAGAGAGAACGGGAGAGACTGTATAGAGAGAGAACGGGAGAGACTGTATAGAGAGAGAACGGGAGAGACTGTATAGAGAGAGAACGGGAGAGACTGTATAGAGAGAGAACGGGAGAGACTGTATAGAGAGAGAACGGGAGAGACTGTATAGAGAGAGAACGGGAGAGACTGTATAGAGCGAGAACGGGAGAGACTGTATAGAGAGAGAACGGGAGAGACTGTATAGAGAGAGAACGGGAGAGACTGTATAGAGAGAGAGAGGCAGAGACTGTATAGAGAGAGAACGGGAGAGACTGTGTAAATAGATGTAGAGAACGTGGTAAGGAGAGGCCTGTGGAAGACAGAGTTTCCAGGGTGGGTGTTCTGCTTAAAAGGACACATCATGTGCTGAGCTACAAGTATGGGCTTTTGTGCCGCATGGATAGTTTTCCCCAGAGGGACAAAGTACTCTGTTTTAGTACCCCCCCTGTGTCCTCCTAAAACACACACATGCACACACACACACACACACACACACAGCCATGCACACACACACACAGCCATGCACACACACACACACACACACACACAGCCATGCACACACACACACACACAGCCATGCACACACACACACACACAGCCATGCACACACACACACACACAGCCATGCACGCACACACACAGCCATGCACACACACACACACACACACAGCCATGCACACACACACACACAGCCATGCACGCACACACACACACACAGCCATGCATGCACACACACACACACACACAGCCATGCACACACACATACACACCACAAGGAAGCAATGTCTTTGATTGACTACACATGGATGGTCTCCATGACAACCAGCGCAACAATCACTATAATTCCATCTCCTGTCATAATGATCACCTGCTCGGTGTGTGTGTGTGTGTGTGTGTGTGTGTGTGTGTGTGTGGAGGACTGGGGGAGGCTTAGGGATGAGGACTGGGGAGGACTGGAGGAGGACTGGGGAGGACTGGAGGAGGACTGGGGGAGGACTGGAGGAGGACTGGGGAGGACTGGAGGAGGACTGGGGGAGGACTGGAGGAGGACTGGGGAGGACTGGAGGAGGACTGGGGGAGGACTGGAGGAGGACTGGAGGAGGACTGGGGAGGACTGGAGGAGGACTGGGGGAGGACTGGAGGAGGACTGGGGAGGACTGGGGGAGGACTGGGGGAGGACTGGGGAGGACTGGGGGAGGACTGGGGAGGACTGGAGGAGGCCTGGGGGAGGACTGGAGGAGGACTGGGGAGGACTGGAGGAGGACTGGGGGAGGACTGGAGGAGGACTGGGGAGGACTGGAGGAGGACTGGGGGAGGACTGGGGAGGACTGGAGGAGGCCTGGAGGAGGCCTGGGGGAGGACTGGGGAGGACTGGGGAGGACTGGAGGAGGCCTGGGGGAGGACTGGAGGAGGACTGGGGGAGGACTGGGGAGGACTGGGGAGGACTGGAGGAGGCCTGGGGGAGGACTGGAGGAGGACTGGGGAGGACTGGGGAGGACTGGAGGAGGCCTGGGGGAGGACTGGAGGAGGACTGGAGGAGGACTGGGGAGGACTGGGGGAGGCTTAGGGATGAGGACTGGGGAGGACTGGGGAGGACTGGAGGAGGACTGGGGGAGGACTGGGGAGGACTGGAGGAGGACTGGAGGAGGACTGGGGAGGACTGGAGGAGGCCTGGGGGAGGACTGGAGGAGGCCTGGGGGAGGACTGGGGAGGACTGGAGGAGGACTGGGGGAGGACTGGGGAGGACTGGGGGAGGACTGGGGGAGGACTGGGGAGGACTGGGGGAGGACTGGGGAGGACTGGAGGAGGCCTGGAGGAGGACTGGGGAGGACTGGAGGAGGACTGGAGGAGGCCTGGGGGAGGACTGGGGAGGACTGGAGGAGGACTGGAGGAGGCCTGGGGGAGGACTGGGGAGGACTGGAGGAGGACTGGGGGAGGACTGGGGAGGACTGGAGGAGGACTGGGGGAGGACTGGGGAGGACTGGGGAGGACTGGAGGAGGCCTGGGGGAGGACTGGAGGAGGACTGGGGGAGGACTGGGGAGGACTGGAGGAGGACTGGGGGAGGACTGGGGAGGACTGGAGGAGGACTGGAGGAGGACTGGGGGAGGACTGGGGAGGACTGGGGAGGACTGGAGGAGGCCTGGGGGAGGACTGGAGGAGGACTGGGGAGGACTGGGGAGGACTGGAGGAGGACTGGGGAGGACTGGAGGAGGACTGGGGAGGACTGGAGGAGGCCTGGGGGAGGACTGGGGGAGGACTGGGGAGGACTGGGGGAGGACTGGGGAGGACTGGGGAGGACTGGGGGAGGACTGGGGAGGACTGGGGGAGGACTGGGGGAGGACTGGGGGAGGACTGGGGAGGACTGGGGGAGGACTGGGGGAGGCCTGGGGGAGGACTGGGGAGGACTGGGGAGGACTGGGGAGGACTGGGGAGGACTGGGGGAGGACTGGGGAGGACTGGGGAGGACTGGGGGTTGAGGGCAGGATGGGACAGAGATGTTTCTGTGGTGACACTGCAACAGAGAACACCGTAAGGCCCTACAACACCAACAGAGAACAGTGTGTAACGAGGGAACATTGTGTGTGCGTGTGTTAGCTAATGCTGATCATGTGCAGTGAAGAACATTAACATTCCAGCCTGGCTGTCTTAAGGTTAAAATAGCCTGCAAGTGTCTCTCTCTCTCTCTCACACACACACACACACACACACAGCCTGCAAGTGTCTCTCTCTCACATACACACACACACACACAGCCTGCAAGTGTCTCTCTCTCACACACACACACACACACAGCCTGCAAGTGTCTCTCTCTCACACACACACAGAAATGAAACATGATACAAACGTTTCCATCTTGTAGACAAACCATCGATACACAGGTTAATGAGTAGGGGTGGGGGTTAAAAATCGATTAGCATTTGAATCGCGATTCAGTCTTCTAGCGATTCATATCGATTCACAAATAAAAATAAATTAAAAAAGAGCACTAAACTGCAAGAAAAACAATACATTTCAAGGTTTTGATGCATGACATTTTTTTCTTCAACACTTAACTGCCTATCACAGTCAAATAGAAACAAACACTAAACAGAAAACTGAAATGTAAGCATATAATGAATCGAAATTTGATTACAAATAAAAAAAATCTTGAATCGAAAACATTGTGAATCGAAAAAATCGTGATTCGATTTTTTATTGAATCGTGACCCCAGTACCTCACACACTGTGTGTGTGTGAGCAGGTTAGGGGGGTCGTACTGGATTCCTCTACACGGCTCATAACAACATTCCTCATATAGAATCTGCTGCTTTAATACTCTCATACTGACGTCTGTCCTAACACTGTAGAGGCTGGGAAGACTACACTACACTCTCTCCCCCCCTCTCCTCTTCTCCTCTCCTACCGGGCTGGAAACAACATATTTAACATAACTCTGGAAGAGAATCTCAGAAAAGCCCTATTATTATCTCCATCTCTCTCTCGCTCTCTTTATCCATCTCTCTCTCCATCTCTCTCTCCATATCCCTCTCTCTCTCCATCTCTCTCTCGCTCTCTTTATCCATCTCTCTCTCCATCTCTCTCTCCATATCCCTCTCTCTCTCCATCTCTCTCTCTCCCTCTCTCTCCATCTCTCTCCCTCTCTCTCTCTCTCTCTCCCTCTCTCTCTCTCCCTTTCGCTCTCAATCTCTCTCTCCCTCTCTCATTCCATCTCCCTCTCTCTCTTCCTCTCCATCTCTCTCTCTTTTCATCTCTCTCCATCTCTCCCTTTCTCTCCATCTCTTTCTTTCCATCTCTCTCTCTTACTCTCTCTCCCTCTCTCTCCATCTCTCCCTCTCTCCATCTCTCTTTCCCTCCGTCTATTTCCATCTCTCTCTCTCTCTCTTCATCTCTATTTCTTACCATCTCCATCTCTCTCTCTTACTCTCTCTCTCCCTCTTTCTCCATCTCTCCCTCTTTCTCCATCTCTCTCTCTCTCTTCATCTCTATATCTTTCCATCTATCTCTATCTCTCCCTCTCTCTTCATCTCTCTCTCCATCTCTCCCTCTCTCTTCATCTGTCTCTCCATCTCTCCCCCTCTCTTCATCTCTCTCTCCCTCTCTCTCCCTCTCTCTCTCTTTTATTTTCTGCCAGCCTCATTCTATTAATCTCGTTCAGACAACAGATACTTTCTCAACAAACTTTGCCAGCAGCAATCAGACAGATAACAATTATAGAGTGTTGAAATGCCGCCTATATAAGCTCTTTAATGTAGCCAGGAAGTGTCTTAATACTGTGGCTGGCATTTACTGATGAGAAAAAGGCTTTAGGGAGGGACTATCACTTAACTCTTAATTGAATGACGAATGGAAAAAAGCATGTTGCTGCAGTTGCTTAATTATCTCATCACCCTGAGTGCATTCATTATAAAAAGAAAAGCTGAAAAGCAATTTCGTCCTGTTACATTTAATATTACTAGCAATAACTAGAAAATGATTTACTCAAATTGGCCTCTGTTATTGAATGTGAAGATCTACTTTCAGCAAATGGTGCTGAGCAGGTGGGATTTCCTTGGCATCTCTCTCTCTACCTCTCTCTACCTCTCTCTACCTCTCCCTCCCACCCTGTCTCTCTCTCTCTCTACCTCTCTCTCTCTCTCTCTCTCTCTCTCTCTCTCTCCCTCTCTCTATCTTGTTCCCTCTACTGCTCCCTCTCTCTCACCCACACACACCCACCCACACACACCCACTCACACACACACCCACGCACACACACCCACACACACTCACACACACACACACATTTTAACCAGAGATGGAAACTGTCTCTAGAAATATAATGAAAGCAGTTTAAAAACAATAATACTGAAATCCCTGGCTCAGAACAAGAAGATTATCTTTTAATAAAAATGTACGAGCCGACATGAATCCCTAGAGGATGTGTGTGTGTGTGTGTGTGTGTTTCTGTGTGTGTTTCTGTGGGTGTGTGTGTGTGTGTGTGTGTGTGTGTGTGTGTGTGAGACTAGGTTGGGATGTTCCCATCTTTGAGTCCAAAATGTCCCTGTACTTACTGTAAGTCGTTCTGGATAAGAGCGTCTGCTAAATGACAATGACAATGTAAGTGTCACCAGGGGGAGCCCCTGCCGGGGGCAGCTGGTGACTTGGCCCCCTGGAAAGCCACAGCAGGGAGATGGTACTGTTCTGTTATCATCACTGTTCTGTTATCATCACTGTTCTGTTATCATCACTGTTCTGTTATCCTCACTGTTCTGTTATCATCACTGTTCTGTTATCCTCACTGTTCTGTTATCCTCACTGTTCTGTTATCATCACTGTTCTGTTATCATCACTGTTCTGTTATCATCACTGTTCTGTTATCCTCACTGTTCTGTTATCATCACTGTTCTGTTATCATCACTGTTCTGTTATCATCACTGTTCTGTTATCCTCACTGTTCTGTTATCATCACTGTTCTGTTATCATCACTGTTCTGTTATCATCACTGTTCTGGTGCTGAAGGAAGGAGGGGCTGTCATTATAGCATTATAACAATGTCTTAATAATTTTATAATTACAATTTATTGTACTCATTTCCTATAAAACAGACATTAGCATGTGAGAAAAGAGCGGGATATTTGTTTTGCTGAAGATTTTTTGTGTTGTGCTGTTTGTGGTTTATCATACATACATACACACACAGCAGGTAGGAGTACCAGGGTGTCCAGCAGGTAGGACTACCAGGGTGTCCAGCAGGTAGGACTACCAGGGTGTCCAGCAGGTAGGACTACCAGGGTGTCCAGCAGGTAGAACTACCAGGGTGTCCAGCAGGTAGAACTACCAGGGTGTCCAGCAGGTAGGACTAACAGGGTGTCCAGCAGGTAGAACTACCAGGGTGTCCAGCAGGTAGGACTAACAGGGTGTCCAGCAGGTAGGACTACCAGGGTGTCCAGAAGGTAGAACTACCAGGGTCTCCAGCAGGCTCATTTGCTTTTATCCAAAGCAACATACAGGTACTGCATGTAGGAAGTCCAGAAGAGGGACAGAGATCTAACAGTGTTGGTGGTCAGAGCCCAGAGCCAGGCAGTGGTCTCCAGACACCCTGCAACAATAACATGTCTTGTCATGGCTAGAATTCATCTCAGCCATTATATCATCTTCGTCCAGATGCAGTATGGATGGCAAGCCTGCTGTGGTCTTCTCCCAGGGCTGTGTCCCTTAAACCCCATTGGGTCGTTCCATTCTTTGTTCAATTGGCTGTTTAATGTGTGACCGCCACCTCCTGTGGCCTGTGTAATCTGTTGTCAAACTTTATTACTGTTTCTTACCACCCATTATCATTCAGCTGCCTTCCAGTATATCAGAGGTGGAGAGAGAGAGAGAGAGAGAGAGAGAGAGAGAGAGAGAGAGAGAGAGAGAGAGAGAGAGAGAGAGAGAGAGAGAGAGAGAGAGAGAGAGAGAGAGAGAGAGAGAGAGAGAGATCTCAAGGTTGTTTTACACTCTTATTAACACATAACCCAAACACACACACACCACACACACATGCACACAAAAACAAAATGGCTTTACACAGTTCTTAAATCTAATTTAATGTCTTGAGGCTGAGGAGGTTTGTAGAAATATATTTTGCAGAAATTAAATACATTTGTTTTGTCTGGAGTTATGAACTGCAGCTGGGACTTTGTCAGTCTGTCTCTGACTGCGTGTGTAGGTGTGTGTGTGTGTCTATATGTGTGTGTATGTCTCTGACTGTGTATGTGTGTGTGTGTATTTGCCTTCTCTCTCCTCCATGACATCATCCATGACATCACTAGTCATAGTTTAAAAGCACAGTGCAGTTCAGTACAGAGCATTACCCTCTTCTACTCTTCTAAAGTAGTCTGTTTCTACGTCTAGCTGCTCATGAGTCAGGCTTTCACACACACACACACACACGCACACACATGCACACTCATACAGGCTTGTGTTGTGCTCCTAGTACCCTGGCTGTATAACTATCTCCAGAGAGGGTGTGTGTGTGTGTGTGTGTGTGTGTGTGTGTGTGTGTGTGTGTGTGTGTGTGTGTGTGTGTAAGCCTGATGCCAGCCTAGCCTTGCTCCAGCACTAATGATGACAAACTCAAGCCTCAGTGTGGATGTCAACACTTACATCCCTCTGCCTACTTCCTCTGGAAGAGGAAGAGGCCCTGCATGGAGGGAGAGAGAGAGAGGGGAGCAGGATAGAGGGAGAGACACAGAGAGAGAGAGAGGGAAACAGAGAGAGAGAGAGGCACGTCCTGCCTGCCCGTCCACTCTAACACCCTCTTCCCTGGTCGCTGTCCTCCATCAGACCCTCCCTCCATCAGAAGAACCCTCTCACCAGACCTCCTCTAACCAGACCTCCTCTCACCAGACCTCCTCTCACCCAGACCTCCCCTCACCCAGACCTCCTCTCACCAGACCTCCTCTCACCCAGACCTCCTCTCACCAGACCTCCTCTCACCCAGACCTCCTCTCACCAGACCTCCTCTCACCCAGACCTCCCCTCACCCAGACCTCCTCTCACCCAGACCCCCTCTCACCCAGACCTCCTCTCACCAGACCTCCTCTCACCCAGACCTCCTCTCACCCAGACCTCCCCTCACCCAGACCTCCCCTCACCAGACCTCCTCTCACCCAGACCTCCTCTCACCAGACCTCCTCTCACCAGACCTCCCCTCACCCAGACCTCCTCTCACCAGACCTCCCCTCACCCAGACCTCCCCTCACCCAGACCTCCTCTCACCCAGACCTCCTCTCACCAGACCTCCCCTCACCAGACCTCCTCTCACCCAGACCTCCCCTCACCCAGACCTCCCCTCACCCAGACCTCCTCTCACCCAGAACTCCTCTCACCAGACCTCCTCTCACCAGACCTCCTCTCACCAGACCTCCTCTCACCCAGACCTCCCCTCACCCAGACCTCCCCTCACCCAGACCTCCTCTCACCAGACCTCCTCTCACCAGACCTCCCCTCACCCAGACCTCCCCTCACCAGACCTCCCCTCACCAGACCTCCTCTCACCAGACCTCCTCTCACCAGACCTCCTCTCACCAGACCTCCCCTCACCCAGACCTCCCCTCACCAGACCTCCCCTCACCCAGACCTCCCCTCACCCAGACCTCCCCTCACCCAGACCTCCTCTCACCCAGACCTCCCCTCACCCAGACCTCCCCTCACCCAGATCTCTCCTCACCCAGACCTCCTCTCACCCAGACCTCCTCTCACCAGACCTCCCCTCACCCAGACCTCCTCTCACCCAGACCTCCCCTCACCCAGACCTCCTCTCACCCAGACCTCCTCTCACCAGACCTCCCCTCACCCAGACCTCCTCTCACCCAGACCTCCCCTCACCCAGACCTCCTCTCACCAGACCTCCTCTCACCAGACCTCCTCTCACCAGACCTCCTCTCACCAGACCTCCTCTCACCCAGACCTCCTCTCACCCAGACCTCCCCTCACCCAGACCTCCTCTCACCCAGACCTCCTCTCATCAGACCTCCCCTCACCCAGACCTCCTCTCACCAGACCTCCTCTCACCCAGACCTCCTCTCACCCAGACCTCCCCTCACCCAGACCTCCTCTCACCCAGACCTCCTCTCACCAGACCTCCTCTCACCCAGACCTCCTCTCACCAGACCTCCTCTCACCAGACCTCCCCTCACCCAGACCTCCTCTCACCAGACCTCCCCTCACCCAGACCTCCCCTCACCCAGACCTCCTCTCACCCAGACCTCCTCTCACCAGACCTCCTCTCACCCAGACCTCCTCTCACCCAGACCTCCCCTCACCAGACCTCCTCTCACCAGACCTCCCCTCACCCAGACCTCCCCTCACCCAGACCTCCCCTCACCCAGACCTCCCCTCACCCAGACCTCCTCTCACCCAGACCTCCTCTCACCAGACCTCCTCTCACCCAGACCTCCTCTCACCCAGACCTCCTCTCACCCAGACCTCCTCTCACCAGACCTCCTCTCACCAGACCTCCTCTCACCAGACCTCCTCTCATCAGACCTCCCCTCACCCAGACCTCCCCTCACCCAGACCTCCTCTCACCAGACCTCCTCTCACCAGACCTCCTCTCACCAGACCTCCCCTCACCCAGACCTCCTCTCACCCAGACCTCCCCTCACCCAGACCTCCTCTCACCCAGACCTCCTCTCATCAGACCTCCCCTCACCCAGACCTCCTCTCACCAGACCTCCCTAACG
The DNA here is from genome assembly GCF_963692335.1 of Osmerus eperlanus. Lineage (NCBI taxonomy): Eukaryota > Metazoa > Chordata > Actinopteri > Osmeriformes > Osmeridae > Osmerus > Osmerus eperlanus. The sequence goes on from NC_085025.1 coordinate 818,039, forward strand.
GCTGTCCTTCCTGGTGCGCCTCTCCTAACACCCTCTTGTCCTATCACTGCACTGCTTCTGCCCCCCCCGGACATCCACTCTAAACAGGTCACAGGTCAGGAAGGTAACCACCTCTCTCTCTCTCTGTCTCTCTATCAATCTCCCCAGAGAGAGAGAGAAGGGAAGAGAGAGAGGGGGGAGTATTTTTAGAAAGCTATGCAGCTTCGAAATAGCTTTCAACATAACCCTCTCTTCTCCTCCTCTCCTCATGAAGGAATGTGATCTCTTCTCCAAACACACACACTCACCACACACACCACACACAAACAGCTACAAAGCCCACATCTTAGCTCACACACACACACACACACACACACACACACACACACTGTACAGTACACACCATCTTTATTCCCTTTTCTCTTGCTGTCACTCGGGGCAGTGTGTGTGTGTGTCAGTGTGTGTGTGTATCAGTGTGTGTGTGTCAGTGTGTGTGTCTGCAGTCTAACTGACAGGTTTTTAGCCTGTTCAGACTCACTATGAGCTGTTCTGATGTGACAAAGAGAGAGAGAGGCAGAGAGAGAGAGAGACAGAGAGAGAGAGAGAGAGAGGCATAGAGAGAGAGAGAGTTCTGGTTCCCTCTAACTGGAGAGAATGGACAGCTGGCACAGTTACTGTAGAATACAATAGAATAGCTCACTCACGCTCACACACACACACATGATCATATATGTACACACACCCATACACACTCACTCACACACGTTGTCTCCATGGCTACAATAACCTTGAATCAACCTCATCCCAGCAGACACGGAGTGATTACATCATCCAGGAGTCAACCAATCACAGTAAACCCTCTGTGTTGTTTGTGCATTCCAGGAAGTGTTTGAGGCCCTGTTCCAGGCGTACGATGACAGAGTGACCTTCCAGCAGTTTAAGAGTTTCCGCCGCATGCGCATCAACTTCAGCAGCTCCAAGGCTGCCGCCAGCGCCCGTATTCAGCTGCACGAAACACCCTTCAGAGGGAAGAAGCTCAAACTCTACTTCGCACAGGTGAGTCTGTGAGTGTGTTTGTGTAACTGGTGTGAGGTGACAGGTGTGCTGACAGACAGGTGGACAGGTGTGTTGACAGACAGGTAGACAGGTGTGTCGACAGACAGGTGGACAGATGTGTTGACAGACAGGTGGACATGTGTGATGACAGACAGGTGGACAGGTGTGTTGACAGACAGGTGGACAGGTGTGTTGACAGACAGGTGGACAGGTGTGTCGACAGACAGGTGGACATGTGTGCTGACAGACAGGTGGACAGATGTGTTGACAGACAGGTGGACAGGTGTGTTGACAGACAGGTGGACAGATGTGTTGACAGACAGGTGGACAGGTGTGTTGACAGACAGGTGGACAGGTGTGTCGACAGACAGGTGGACAGGTGTGTTGACAGACAGGTGGACAGATGTGTCGACAGACAGGTGGACAGGTGTGTCGACAGACAGGTGGACAGGTGTGTTGACAGACAGGTGGACAGATGTGTTGACAGACAGGTGGACAGGTGTGTCGACAGACAGGTGGACATGTGTGCTGACAGACAGGTGGACAGATGTGTTGACAGACAGGTGTCTCTCTCCAGGTCCAGAACCCAGCGTTGGAGGGAGAGAACCTCCACCTGGCCCCGCCCCAGCCCTCCAAACACTTCCTCATCTCTCCGCCTGGCTCCCCTCCCATTGGCTGGCAGCAGATGGAGGAGGCCACGCACGTCATCAACTATGACCTGCTGTGCGCCGTCGCCAAGCTGGGTCCAGGTGAAACATCCTCCTCTCTCTCTCATCCTCGCTCTCCCTCCCTCCCTCTCTCTCTTTCTCTCCCTGGCTGTAGCTGAGAGCTCCTGGAGAACCGAGGACGCACAGACAGGCAGGCAGGCAGACAGACAGGCAGACAGGAAGATAGACAGGCAGACAGACAGGTAGGCAGACAGACAGGTAGGCAGGCAGGCAGATAGGCAGACAGGCAGACAGACAGACAGACAGGCAGGCAGGCAGGCAGGCAGATAGGCAGGCAGGCAGGCAGACAGGCAGACAGACAGACAGACAGGCAGTGTAATGGAGAGGAAGGGAAGGAAAGAAGGAGGGAGGGGAGGAGAAGAGAGTATGATGGAAAAAGGTGTGAGTGAGCGTGTGTGTTTGAGTGAGCGTGTGTGTTTGAGTGAGCGTGTGTGTTTGAGTGAGCGTGTGAGTGTGGGTGAGCGTGTGTGTTTGAGTGAGCGTGTGTGTTTGAGTGTGCGTGTGTGTTTGAGTGAGCGTGTGTGTTTGAGTGAGCGTGTGTGTGTGTGTGGCAGGTAAGAGGGCAGATGCTTCTTGTCTGTCCTGTTCAGGTTCAGTGGTCTGGCTCTGACCCACTGTAGCTATTAATACTGCTCCCTCTCTCCCCTCTGTCTCCCCTCTGTCTCCCCTCTGTCTCCCCTCTCTCTCTCTCCTCTCTCTCCTATTCTCCCCTCCCTCCCTCCCTCTCTCCCTGAAACACTGAAAAAACCTTGAAACACACAGGTACGCATGAGCGCTCCCACACACACACACACACACACACGTCTGTCTCTGTGTGAGCATCTGACTGGAGTAGTCTGATGCAGAGAGACCCTGGTTCTCCAGAACTTAAACACAAACATATAATCACTTACAAGCAAATTGTTGCTGTAAATGTTTTGCTCATGTTTGACTGGACTTTTCTTTCTTTCTTTTTTTTTCTTTCTTTTTTTTAATGAATAAATACCGTACGTGTGTATGGGTGAAGGTTTGTGTATATGTGTGCATATATATGTATGTATATATGTATGAATATGTGTATGTATGTATATGTGTATATATGCCTCTCAATAATACGATATGTATTCAATAGGGAGTCGGTGGGGTGGGTGAGGTCTGGGGGTGGGGGAACTTGAGCGAGTTTGAATGTGCATGTATTTGTCTTTGTCTTGTGTCTTGAGGACCCCCTCGAAAACGAGATGCTGCATCTCAAGGGGTTATCCTCAAAATAGAAATAAATAAATACATTTCAAATAAAAAACATCACGTTGTCTGATTAGCAGCAGATAATCCTGTCAGCTCTGGCTCATGCCCACATCAGTGAGCTGAGTCGGAGCTCCCTCTGCTGGTCACGCTGCCAGACTGGCAGGTTCTCAGTCTCTGTATGTCGCTGGTGATAAGACCTTCTAAAAAAATATCACTTGTAAGTGTTGACAGGGCTGGGGAGGTCTAGATTGTATTAATAGGATGTTGTAACATAGGAGGGGGATGTTATGAGGAAACTGCTTCACCTTCTGTCTCAGGAAGGACAACTTTTACCGCTTCTCTCTCTTTCTCTCTCCCCCATTCTCCCCTTCCCCCCCCCCTCCTTCCCCCCAGGTGAGAAGTTGGAGCTGCACCCAGGAACAGACTCCACCCCCAGTGTGGTGGTGCATGTATGCGACAGTGTCAGGGAGAAGGAGCCTGAGAAGGGGGGGGAGCCTAAAATGACCCCGCGACCCCGGATCGTCCAGACACGCCGGCCAGACCTGCCCCCCTGCCCCCCTGCCCACCTGCCCCCCTCACACTGACCCTGACCTGCCCCCCTCACACTGACCTGCCCCCCTCACACTGACCTGCCCCCCTCACACTGACCTGCCCCCCTCACACTGACCTGCCCCCCTCACACTGACCCTGACCTGCCCCCCTCACACTGACCTGCCCCCCTCACACTGACCTGCCCCCCTCACACAGACCTGCCCCCCTCACACTGACCTGCCCCCCTCACACTGACCTGCCCCCCTCACACTGTCACTTCCGGCTTCCTGTCTACACACCCCCTCCCCCATCTAGAGGAACAAACACCCCCCCCCCCACACACACACATACACACTATCTACCCTCCCCCCACATCCCTGTCCACACTTGGTCACTCTCATCCCCCCCAAACCCTAAACTTCTCTCCCCTCCCCTCCTCCTCTCCCCCCTCTCTTCCTCTCTCCCTCCTTCTCTCCCCCCCCCTCTTCCTCTCTCCCTCCTTCTCTCCCCCTTTCTCTTCCACTCTCCCTCCTTCTCTCCCCTCCTCTCTTCCACTCTCCCTCCTTTTCTCTCCTCTCTTCCACTCTCCCTCCTTTTCTCTCCTCTCTTTCTCTCTCTCTCTCTCGCTGGTTTTCCGTGTTCCACACAGAAGAGCCCTCAGTAGGTCCACACAGAGAGCCTGACTATTTAAAGCCATGCACCTTCTAAAAGAGAACATCATGTACTACGATATGTCTGTGGTTTTTCTTCAATGTGAACTTTTCCCTGTTTGTGTCTCATCTCTAAAGATCTGTATATAACAAAAAGAAGAAATGATTCAAATTCAAAATAATGATCTAATGATAATAAGATGAGGGGTCTTTCCCTTCAGAGGGGTGAGAAGAGAAGGCTGCTCAGAGCCAGAGGTCCCACAGAGGTCAGGGATCAGAGTGTGTGACCTTGTTCTGGTTCTGCAGATGTTCTTGTGGTTGTTCAGAGAACGCTGGAGCCTCTGTTGACATTTATAAAATCTCATCAAAGAAAAACAAAAGATGCATGAATTTCGTTGTTATGAAGGAAAGGGTACAGATTGTTGTAGCAACTTCTGCAAATCTTCCAAAGTGCTGTTACACAGCTACTGACAGGACGTGCTATTACACAGCTACTGACAGGACGTGCTATTACACAGCTACTGACAGGACGTGCTATTACACAGCTACTGACAGGACGTGCTATTACACAGCTACTGACAGGACGTGCTGTTACACAGCTACTGACAGGACGTGCTATTACACAGCTACTGACAGGACGTGCTATTACACAGCTACTGACAGGACGTGCTGTTACACAGCTACTGACAGGACGTGCTGTTACACAGCTACTGACAGGACGTGCTGTTACACAGCTACTGACAGGACGTGCTGTTACACAGCTACTGACAGGACGTGCTGTTACACAGCTACTGACAGGACGTGCTGTTACACAGCTACTGACAGGACGTGCTGTTACACAGCTACTGACAGGACGTGCTATTACACAGCTACTGACAGGACGTGCTATTACACAGCTACTGACAGGACGTGCTATTACACAGCTACTGACAGGACGTGCTATTACA
>NC_085025.1:828201-833201 GCF_963692335.1 Osmerus eperlanus
TATGTGTGTGCTACGTATCGCGCAACAAATTTACCGTCAAATAAAAATGATAGTATTATCCTATTATCATCTACCCCAGCCAGTAATAACACATCATGCTCCATAAACCTGCTAAATATTTAAACCTTTTGAACACACACACACACACGCCACACACACAACATACACACACCACACACACACACAGTAAACTCCAAGCATGGCTCCCAGGGCTCTGCTCTGGAAAGATCTAGACTCCAGCTGCTCTGTTGTACCTCTGCTGCCGAGTGTGTGTGAGTGTGTAAGTGTGTGTGTGTGTGTGAGTGTGGTGAGTGTGTCTCCTTCTTCTCTTACATCCCTCTCTCCTCATCTCCCCCCCCCCCCCTCCCGTCTTACCGAACATGACCATCTGTGTTCCCTCAGGAAACGGAGGGACCGTCCTGTTAGCGCTGACGTGGTGCTTCGCTGGAGGGAGGGGGGAGGGAGAGGGAGATAGAGAGGGAGAAGAGGAGGGGGAGAGAGATACGCTATGTTAATGTACAGACACTCTCAAGATAAATCAGGATAGCTATATATACTAACATGTACACTAAACTCCGCCCCCCTCCCCCCAGGCACCATGTCTCCAGTCAGCACACACACCTGAGCACACACACCTCAGCACACACACCTGAGCACACACACCTGAGCACACACACCTGAGCACACACACCTCAGCACACACACCTGAGCACACACACCTGAGCACACACACCTCAGCACACACACCTGAGCACACACACCTGAGCACACACACCTGAGCACACACACCTGAGCACACACACACCTGAGCACACACACACCTGAGCACACACACCTGAGCACACACACTGAGCACACACACACCTGAGCACACACACCTGAGCACACACCTGAGCACACACACCTGAGCACACACACCTGAGCACACACACCTGAGCACACACACCTCAGACCACACACACACCTGAGCACACACACCTGCACACACACCTGAGCACACACACACCTGAGCACACACCTCAGCCCACACACCTGAGCACACACACCTGAGCACACACGCCTGCACACACACCTCAGCACACACACCTGAGCACACACACCTGAGCACACACGCCTGGCTCAGCCAACGGGGTTTTACCTTTCTGGTGTGTGTGTGTGTGCGCGCACGTGTGTGTGTGAGAGAGAGAGGGAATAATTGAGGGGAGAGTGAGTTCAACATCTGTAGAAATACCCCCATGCATGGGTACATTCGCCATGGTACCCAGGCATGCTCATTCAGACAGCTGGAGACTGCAAGGCTATTTACAACAAAACACTCTCCCTCCTTACCCATCCCTGAGGGATTCAGATGGCTGAGCGGTTAGTGAGTCGGGCTATTATTCAGAAGGTTGCCAGTTTGATTCCCCGCTGTGCCAAGTGTCCTTGGCACTTCACCCTACTTGCCTCGGGGAGAATGTCCCTGTACTTACTGTAAGTCACTCTGGATAAGAGCGTCTGCTAAATGACTAAATGTAATGTAATGTATCCCTCCACACACACACACACACACTCACACACACACACACACACACTTCCACACACACTATAACCAGTGTTCCTTACTGAAGCTGATCCAGGACTGTGTCTGAACCAGACCCGACCAGCTGACGAAGGCTTTACTAATCAAACTACAGAGTTCACTGTTTCTGAAGCTGTGTTCCCAAGACAAAAGACACAAAAGATTCCCTGATGACTGATAAGCCGTCTGGTGCTTAATGTTTCCTTCCATACATGAAGTACAGTGCTGAGTCAGACTTCCCCCCCTATTTTGACGATCTGAAACGCAAGTACCAACCGCCAAAGCGCAAGTAACTTTGTGGGGCGGGACTCCGGCTCGGTTGCTATTTTGCCGGCGGGATAAATGACTTTGCGCCTGGCGCAAATCTAAAATGGGTAGGTCCGAAGTAGCTACATTACTAATGGGTGTGGTTTGGGCGTAACGTGCAATAAACCAATCAGAGCGTCATCTCACATTCCCTTTAAGAGCAGCGCTTGTTCCATGGCGGATTGCTATTATAACGGCGGATTTGCCAGGCGCACGCCAGGAGCGGTTCACAGCCAAGGAGACCGACGTTCTAGTCAGGGCCGTAACAGATAGACAAGTGACATTGTATGGGAAAGGCAGAGCAGTTTTCTCATTGCACTAAATTGCCCGCTCATGCTGCTCATTCAAATTCTTATTCTTATTTTTATATAGCCTACCCTATATTTTATTTTTTAAATTGTTTGGTTCTTGGAATTAGTTTAACTATTCTATTGTACTTTTTTACTTAATTTAAGACCCGTATATGTTTATTGTTTGCACCTTCCTGCCACAGTAAATTCCGTGTTTGTGTAACATAGGCTACATGGCGAATAAACCGAATTCTGATTCTGATGGAGATGGGAGAAGAAACCCACCCAAATTAGCTTCGGTTAAACAGGCGTGGGAGGAAATTGGCACAATTGTTACAAATCATGTTCACATACATAGAGATTTCTCATGAAAATCTTTTTATAATCATTGAAGAAATGTAACACGCCATAAATCAAAACAATGTAACGTAGCTTCGCAGAAAGAAGACCCTGGCCTCGCCAGCAGTGTGCACGGACCAAGCTTGCGCCCTTAAAATAGCATCTGAATAATGCGCCATTGACTTTAGACCACGTTTTTCCTGGTCAGTGGCGGAATTGTTTTCGGAAACTGCAAAATAGCACCAGGGAACGTTTGCGCCGGAACACGCCTCCTTTTTCGCTGAACCGCCCACGGGAGCGCAAGGTCATTTCGACGTGCGTCTGTGGAGGGAAAAGTCAGCTTTGCGTCGAGTGCAAACTAGGAATGATACTTGCGTCGTTGACAAAGTCAATTGCGCTGGGTGCAAGATCGGGCCCTGCATGTCAAACCATCAAGACAGGTTGTGCTGCCTTCTCCAGTTGTGGCTTCACTTCTCACACACACACACACACACACACACACACTGACACACCACACGCCTGGTGTGCCTCTGTCTGCAAGTGTGTATGGGCATGTATGTCTGTATATGCATGATATGTGTGCCTCTGTGAGTGCATGTGTCTGAGATGTGAGTGTGTGTGAGGGGTGATACGTTATCTCAGACCCCCACCCCCACCCCCAGCACTCCATGCTCCGGGGGAGATTAGCAGGCCGGCCAGCCTGGAGACTCACGGTGCTTGGCCGGGCTGCAAGAGGCTCAGAGGGCAGCAGCTCACTGGCCTTCCCTCCTCCCCCCGGCTGGCCTGCCCTCCTCCCCCCGGCTGGCCTGCCCTCCTCCCTCCAGCTGGCCTGCCCCCATGCCCTCCTCCCCCCAGCTGGCCTGCCCCCATGCCCCCGTCCCCCCAGCTGGCCTGCCCCCCTCCCCCCTCCCCCCGGCTGGCCTGGGCTGACGGTGATAAATGAAGCTGTGCGGCTAATGTCTGTCTGGGCCTGATTGGAAACCCACCCCCCACCCCCTGCAGCCACAATGATGAGCGACAGGGAGAACGTAATAGAGGAGTCAGATGGCTGAGCGGCTAGGGAATCGGGCTAGTAATCAGAAGGTTGCTGGTTCAATTCCCGGCTGTGCAAAATGACGTTGTGTCCTTGGGCAAGGCACTTCACCTTACTTGCTTCGGGGGAATGTCCCTGTACTTACTGTAAGTCGCTCTGTATAAGAGCGTCTGCTAAATGACTAAATGTAAAGATATAGAAGAAATGACAGAGTGCAGTGGAAGAGAGAGATGGAGAGAGAGAGATGTAGAGAGAGACAGAGAGAGAGAGAGATAGAGAGAGATACAGAGAGATACAGAGAGAGAGAGATGATACAGAGTGAAGAGAGAGAGGCAGTGAGGCAGTGAGGTAGGATAACACTGTCCTCTTCACAGAGATGAGGTGGTCAAAGTACCACAGCTGGACCAATCACACCCACACCAGATCACACCAGAGCACTGGCTGGCTGGCTGTTTGGCTGGCTGGCTGGCTGGCGAGAAGCTATACTATCGTTGTAGTGAGCTAGATTATGGAGGAGGATGTGAGGAATGAGTCAGGCCTTGTCAGGCCATATGCTCTTCTGGGTATTACTTATAAGAACCTACTTAATCACACAGGATTAACAGCAAGCCTTGACAAAAAGCCCTTCTCCCACCCAAACATCCCCCTCTGAGGATGCCGGTGGGATAGGTAGCATGAGCACCCCTTAGCCAGCCAACCCTAACCCAACCCTACACCACCCAGTGCCTAACCCAACCCTACACCACCCAGTGCCTAACCCAACCCTACACCACCCAGTGCCTAACCCAACCCTACACCACCCAGTGCCTAACCCAACCCTACACCACCCAGTGCCTAACCCAACCCTACACCACCCAGTGCCTAACCCAACCCTACACCACCCTAACCCAACCCTACACCACCCAGTGCCTAACCCAACCCTACACCACCCAGTGCCTAACCCAACCCTACACCACCCAGTGCCTAACCCAACCCTACACCAGCCATGTCTGCTCCATGTCTGCACCATGTCTGCTCCATGTCTGCACCATGTCTGCACCATGTCTGCACCATGTCTGCACCATGTCTGCACCATGTCTGCTCCATGTCTGCACCATGTCTGCACCATGTCTGCACCATGTCTGCACCATGTCTGCACCATGTCTGCACCATGTCTACACCATGTCTGCACCATGTCTGCACAAGCCATGTCTGCACCAGACATGTCTGCACCATGTCTGCACCATGTCTACACCAGACATGTCTGCACCAGCCATGTCTGCACCAGCCATGTCTGCACCAGCCATGTCTGCACAAGCCATGTCTACACCATGTCTGCACCATGTCTGCACAAGCCATGTCTGCACCAGCCATGTCTGCACCAGACATGTCTGCACCATGTCTGCACCATGTCTACACCAGACATGTCTACACCAGCCATGTCTGCACAAGCCATGTCTGCACCAGCCATGTCTGCACCAGCCATGTCTGCACC
>NC_085025.1:838201-865701 GCF_963692335.1 Osmerus eperlanus
GAACCGACAAGGACTGACACAGGGAGCAGACATACACAGGGCTGGATGACTGTGACGGAGACACAGGAGGTGCAGAGAGCCAGGAGGAAGACCAGACCAGGACCCAACACACCCAGGGAGACACACCCAGGGAGACACACCCAGGGAGACACACCCAGGAGACACACCCAGGAGACACACCCAGGGAGACACACCCAGGAGACACACCCAGGGAGACACACCCAGGGAGACACACCCAGGAGACACACCCAGGGAGACACACCCAGGGAGACACACCCAGGAGACACACCCAGGAGACACACCCAGGGAGACACACCCAGGGAGACACACCCAGGAGACACACCCAGGGAGACACACCCAGGAGACACACCCAGGAGACACACCCAGGGAGACACACCCAGGAGACACACCCAGGAGACACACCCAGGGAGACACACCCAGGAGACACACCCAGGGAGACACACCCAGGAGACACACCCAGGAGACACACCCAGGGAGACACACCCAGGGAGACACACCCGGATACCAACCTGGAGTCCAACAGAAAACCCTGCAGAACGCCCAGTAACGAAAGCACAGCACCCCTGCTACTACAGCTTGTCATGAGTTCTGCTGGTCATTACAAGCTTGTTGGTAGCTCTCTCTCCCCTCCTCTCTCTCTCCCTTCCTCTCTCTCTCTCCCTTCCTCTCTCTCTCTCCCCTCCTCTCTTACCCATCCTCTTTCTCTCCTCCTCTCTCTCCCCCCCTCTCTCTTTCTATCCTCCTCTCTCTTTCCCCTCTCCTCTCTCTCTCTTACTTTCTCTCTCTCTCCTCCTCTCTCTACCCCCTCCTCTCTCTCTCAATTCAATTCAATTCAATTCAGCTTTATTAGCATGACAGTCATTTCAACCGTATTGCCAAAGCAAGACGCACAATAACAGACAACCATACATCAACAACAATATTCAAACACAACATAAGGAACAACAGTCTGTATCGTCCGGAACATGTGGTAACAACAAAGTGTCGAGAGCAGAAAACAACAAATCGAAACAAAAACAACCTAAGTAAATAGCTACATTGAGATGGACAACACATATTACAAATAGGATTTCAAGGCTGGTCACATTACATTCAGGTTTTCCCTGATTTCATGGCACTCTTTTAGAAATCGTCCAGATAGGGGGGCTGTGTGTCCCTCCCCTAAGAGCACTTTTAGCTTTTCATTATCAGACAGTGTGGTGAATGATGGTACAAGGGATTCAAATTTATCAAAGAAATGCTGTCTGGTATGTCTGTACCGTTGGCAGTGTAGTAAAAAGTGCATCTCTGTCTCTACCTCACCTGTAGTACAGTGGCCACACACTCTGGACTCTTCTGGTAACCAGGTTTTCTTATGTCTGCCTTTTTCAATGGCCAGACTGTGGTCACTGATCCTGTATTTGGTCAGGATCTGTCTCTGTTTTACGTCTTTTACAGTATAAAGATATTTAGCCAATTCATAGTTTCTGTTTAGGGCCCGATAGCAACTTAGTTTGTTTTGTTTTTTGGTTTGGTTGTTCCAATGTTCCAGATAGGCCTTTTTGGTTTGTTGGACAATTTGGTTTACTCTGATTGGTGATTGTGAAGCAGTGCTGGTCTGAGATGGGGCAATGTTAGGTGTTGGTTGGTTAATTAGTCTCATGACCAGCTGACTGAAAGGACTCTTTTGGGGGTTCAATTCTTGGGTTTTCAGTGCTTCAAATTGCAGAGTATCTTGGGGACTTAATTTGAGATGTATCCAGAATTTTAGTGATCTTTTTTTGATGTTTATAATTAATGGATATCGGCCTAATTCTGCTCTGCATGCATTGGTGGGTGTTTTCCTTTGTATATTCAATATAATTCGACAGAATTCAGCATGCAGGGCCTCTATTGGATGTTTGTCCCATCTAGTGTAGTCATGCTGACTGAGTGGACCCCATACCTCACTGCCATATAGAGCTATTGGTGCTATTACGCTATCAAATATTTTAGTCCAGATTCTAATTGGTATGTCTATTTTATGGAATTTTTTTCTAATTGCAAAAAAGGCTCTAGAGGCTTTCTCCTTCAGCGCATTCACTGCCAGTCCAAAGTTTCCAGAGGCACTGATTTTGATCCCCAGGTAGTTATAGGACAGGGTGTGCTCTAGTGTGGTGTTTCCTAGAGTGAATATATGTTTGTTTTCCTGAGATCTGGGCTTTTTCTGGAAGATCATTATTTGAGACTTTTTAAAGTTTACTGTCAGGGCCCAGTTCTGACAGTATTGCTCTAGCAGATCCAGATGTTGCTGTAAGCCCTGCTCTGTGGGTGACAACAGCACCAGGTCATCCGCATAGAGTAGGAATTTTACCTCCCTTTTATTCAGGTTGAGGCCAGGGGCTGTAGATTGTTCCAACAATACTGCTAGCTCATCAATGTAGATATTGAAGAGCGTTGGAGATAAGTTGCATCCCTGGCGAACACCTTGTCCTTGAGTGAAGAAGTCCGTTCTTTTATTGTTAATTTTTATCCCGCACTTATTTTTGACATAGATTGATTTGATTATGTCATAAACTTTACCTCCTATACCACTTTGGAGAATTTTATAGTATAATCCTTCTTGCCAGATTGAATCAAAAGCTTTCTTAAAGTCAATAAAGCATGCAAAAATCTTTTTTTGTTTGTTTTGGTATATGTGTTGATCTATTAGGGTGTGTAGGGTGTAAACATGATCAGTAGTGCGGTGATTTGGTAGGAAGCCAATTTGTGCTTTACTCAAGACATTGTGTTCCGTAAGGAAGGCCAGCATTCGGGCATTGATAATGCTGCAGAAGACCTTCCCCATGTTACTGCTCACACAGATGCCTCGGTAGTTATTTGGGTCTAATTTGTCTCCACTCTTGAATATTGGGGAAATAAACCCTTGACTCCATATTTCAGGGAAGCAGCCCGCTTCAAGGACCAGGTTGAACAGCTTAAGCAGGGCCTGCTGCAGCTCAGGAGTGCTGTTTTTAAGCATCTCTGTCCTGATACTGTCAGGACCGCTGGCTTTTCCTGATCTTAATTTTTTTAGATTGTCTTCTAGTTCTTTTATTGTAATTTGGTAATCAAGTGGGTCCTGATTGTTCTTGATGGTTGTTTCAAGTATTCGTAATTTATCTTGTATCTGTTTCTGGTTAGAGTTTAGACTGTTAAGTGGCATTTCTTTATACAGGTTTTCAAAATGTGTTTTCCAAATGTGACCATTTTGAATGGTTAAGTGTTTGTTTTCATTTTTGTTTAAGTTCTTCCATTTTTTCCAGAATAGATTTTGGTCAATTGAGTCTTCAATTTCTTTTAGCTTTTGATTGTAGTGTTTTCCTTTTTTTTGCTTTAGAGTTCGTTTGTATTCTCTCAGTGTTTCGGCATAATTCTGACGCAGGTCTGTGTTTTGAGGTTGATGGTGTTTTTGATTAGACAGATTTCTTAATTTTTTTCTGATGTTTTTACAGTCTTCATCAAACCACTCATCACCTTTGGGCTTCTGTTTTGTCTTATAACTCTTTTTAGTAAGACCTGCTTTATTGGCGGATTTGTGAAAGATTTTAATAATTTCTGTTACTGCCCTATTTATTTCAGATTGATTTGTTTGGAATTTTGCAGAGAGAAAATCATGAATTAGGTTGGTAATTTTAGGAGAAGTTAATATATTTTTAAAAGTGTCATCACTGTCAGGAGCCCATTTGTATGATGTTTGTAGTTCAAACATTTTGCAGGGCTCAGGTTGTTTGTTATTTTTTTGTCCATTTGTTTTCAGATAGACATTTATCTGACAGTGGTCTGTTAGTGGTGTCTGAGGTCTGACAGTGAATGCGCTGATGGAGGAGGGGTCCACGTCAGTGATAGCGTAGTCGACTACACTAGTTCCAAGAGTTGAACAGTATGTGAACCTTCCTAAAGAGTCCCCTCTGGTCCTACCATTGAGCATGTACAGGCCTAGGGAGCGACAGAGATGCACTAATTCTTTGCCCGTTTTGTTTACAATACGATCAGGGTTGTTTCTCTGGGAGATCGTGTAGGTATGGTACAGTGAGGGTTGTCTAAAGATGTGATTCTTACAAGCAGCATCAACCATGTCAGGCTCACATCCTGTTCTGGCATTCAGGTCTCCAATCAGCAAGATATTACCCTGGGCCTGGTAGTGGTTGATCTCTACTTGGAGATTGTCAAAAAAGTTTTCATTAAAATATGGTGATTCCTGAGGGGGAGTGTAGGCTGCACATATATATAAATCACTGTCACATTTGATGGTGATTTTGTTTAATTTAAGCCAGATATGTGTTGGTGCTTTTTTAATTTGTTTTAATTGGTTTGATAACTCGCTTTTGTACCATACAATAACCCCGCCAGAGTCTCTGCCACGTTTGGTACTTTTCTGTTTGAGGGATGGTAGTAGGATTTCTGTGTATCCTGGGGGACAGTGAGAGTCTGTGTCCTGCCGACACCATGTTTCTAAAAGTATGACAATGTCATGGCCATCTATACATGAGAGAAACTCTTGGTTTGAACTCTTTGCTCCATAGACAGAAGAGTATAAACCTTGGATGTTCCATGAGCTAATCGTGAGAGATTTACTTTTAATCATTTGTTATACAAAAAAATAAATTATTATATTAGATACGTACAATGACAGGTAAACAATTCAATTAAATTGAGATCAGGCAGTGAGGAATACCCTTATTAAAATTAATATATATATATATACACACTCACTATATTTTCCTCTTTAATAATAAAAATTATAAATATAACGTTTTTACACCCTTTTAATATCTTGTTTATACATATACTAATGGGGTGTGTGTGTGTGTGTGTGTGTGTGCGTATGTATGTTTGTGTGTGTGTGTGTGTGTGTGTGTGTGTGTGTGTGTGTGTGTGTGTACTAGTGTGTGTGAGTTTTAGTGTACAGGTGAGTATGTTGGTGCGTCAGTATATTATATATATATATGCATATTGTTTTGTTTTTTATTAACCAATTATTTTGCAGATAAGGTGTAGTAGCTGTCTCACTTCTCCAATGTCTGGGTGTCCTGACACTACCTGTGCGTAGGTTTGCTTCCTCTCAGGGGGAGGCAGGGCTTGTGCTGTGTTGTGTTGTGCTCCTGTGTAGGGTGCTGAGCCAGGCGTGCTGCAACGGGGCCTGACACCAGAGCGTGGCTGTTCTCCGCTGGGCTGGGTGCCTCTCTCCTCCTCTCTCACTCCAACCTTCTCTCTCTCTCCATCTCTCTCCCCCTCTTCTCTCTCTCTCTCTCTCTCTCTCTCTCCTTCTCTCTCTTTCCCCTCCTTTCTCTCTCTCTCCTCTCTCTTTCCCCTCCTCTCTCCCCCTTCTCTCTCTCTCTCTCTCTCTCTCTCTCTCTCTCTCTCTCTCTCTCTCTCTCTCTCTCTCCTCCTCTCTCTCCCCCCTCCTCTCTCTCTCTCCTCCTCTCTCCCCCCTCATCTCTCTCTCTCTCTCCTCTCTCCCCCCTCCTCTCTCTCTCTCTCCTCCTCTCTCTCCCCCCTCCTCTCTCTCTCTCTCTCTCTCTCTCTCTCTCCTCCTGTCTCTCCCCCCTCCTCTCTCTCTCTCTCCTCCTCTCTCTCCCCCCTCCTCTCTCTCTCTCCTCCTCTCTCTTTCCCCTCCTTTCTCTCTCTCTCTCCTCCCCCCTCCTCTCTCTCTCTCTCTCCTCTCTTTCTCCTCTCTCTATCCCACCTTCTCTCTCTCTCCTCCTCTCCCCCAGCTGTGTGTCCTTCAGCAGACAGGAAGTACAGCAGTGTCAGGATGCCTTCACAGCAGTCTCTGTCACATGCACGTGTGCTGTGCACGCCCGTCTGCCTCGCTGCGTCGCCTGGCAACATGCCAGACCCATGGTGCAGAGCTGTTGCCAAGGGGAGGCCTGGGAGGCCAGGGGCATGCTGGGTAATTTGAACACTGCAGTCTTGCAGGGTGGGTCCCTGTGCTGAGCTGGTGTCCTTACAGTATACACACACACACACACTTACACACACACACTTACACACACACACACTTACACACACACACACACACTTACACACACACACATACACACACACACACACTTACACACACACACACTTACACACACACTTACACACACATACACACACACACACACTTACACACACACACACATACACACACACACACACACTTACACACACACACACACTTACACACACACACACACACACTTACACACACACTTACACACACACACACACACACACACACATACACACACACACATACACACACATACACACACACACACACACTTACACAGACAGTGGCCAAGTGAGCAGCATTTAAAACTATATTTGCTATCACAGTCAGCCAGGCCATTCACACATCCTGGGACAAAGACTCTCTCTCGCTCCCTTACACACACTCACACACAGAGAAACACACACACATGCAGACACACACACTCACACACACAGAGGAACACACTCACACAGAAAGAGGAACACACTCACACACAGACACACACATACAGAGGAACACACACACAGAAGAACACACACAGACAGCCCATCACCCTGGAGTCTAGGTCCTGTTGAAACTGGAGCAGAGAACAAGTGACTGTTCTAGGTGTCTGAGCCAGTGTGAGGAGGGGCCTGTTGTTCTGCTAACTAGTGACTACCACACTTCACCTTTCTTCCCTCTCTCCTCCATCCTTTTCCCTCTCTCTCCTCCATCATTCTCCCTCTCTCCTCCATCCTTTTCCTTCTCTCTCCTCCATCATTCTCCCTCTCTCCTCCATCCTCCCTCTCACTCCTCCATCATTCTCCCTCTCTCCTCCATCCTCCCTCTCTCTCCTCCATCCTTCTCCCTCTCTCCTCCATCCTTCTCCCTCTCTCCTCCATCCTTCTCCCTCTCTCCTCAATCCTTCTCAATCTCTCTCCTCCATCCTTCTCCCTCTCTCTGGGCTCAACAGTCACTTCACAGACAATAAGAGCGACAAGACTACATTTATCAATAACCGAAAGAATGTTCAAATCCTGCTCTTAACGCAACACCTCCCTGTTACACAATTGGATTGTGTGTGTGTGTGTGTTCGGCCTAATGGCGCGTGCGCAGTAGATTTGCACTACAGAAGAACTGTCGCAGAGAGCCTGCCTGAGCCGCGGCGGCTAGTTAGCCAGCTGCTTCCTCAAACTGCACAGGGTTCTATTTAAGACGTTAAGCCTTTGTTTTTCCACAACACGAGCTATTTCTAAATCGCCAACCAAACTGTCGACTGAAATGTGGTCAGAAGGCGTCTAGTCTGTAGGCTAATGTTTACGAAATAGCCAGGTCCAGTTATGAATGAGCAATGAGTTGTTAGCCGAAGCCAACAAACTGCGACAGAAGTAGCGAGAGACTTCCTACCTGATACTTTCAAGCTCTCGCTTCTCCCCGGGAGTGCTGTCTCTGGAGTCGGTAGCTGAGTTTTGGAAGACATGTCTCCCATTCTATTGTGGGTAAAATGACGCCAAATTAAACGGAGTCGAGTAGAAGCGACCATTGATTTCGGCGTAACGGCAGCGCGCTAACCAAGGCTAGTCTTCTCGGTCCTCAAGCTGCCAGCGTCCCGGTGTAGTACGGCGAGGATACATAACGACCTTGTGTAATGCCGTTTTGTAAACTAGTAGTTACACAATAAACGGTTCTGTGCACTCATATTATATGAAGGCTAGGGATAGCCTACATTAAAATGCCGTTTGGTTTTATCAATTTTTGCATTTTCGTGGGCTGTGTAAAATGTAAGAAAGTTGCATTACCTTAGCTACATTAGCAATATTAGAAGGCTTGTAACATAGTGACAGCAATATTAGATGGCTATTGTAACATAGTGACAGTGGTGGCGGTTGTGTTGATTATTTGTATTTTAACGTTATTTTAATTTCAAGGAAATTGTGTTTGAATTGTTTTTTTTAAATAAAAGTTGGTAAACTAAACGACATTGCCATTCTGTTTACTCGTCTGGTTTAGCCTCTAAGAGAAGCATGTGTAGGCAAACATTTAAGGGCAGCGTAGGCCTTGGACTACTAACCACGTCCTACCAGTTGGTATACCTAAACCTCTGAAAACGAAGCAGATTCATTTAAACCACAGCAGCTCTGTTGTTATAGTTCCTAAAATTATTTCATACTAAACCTTATGAGTTATGGTTTGGCTGTATCTGAAATAGCCTACTGTTTTGTTTCTAACGTAGGATATCCTATTTCTAGCACCTAATTGTGGTAAACAGTTTTCATTATAAGATACCGTTAGGAATTTAGGAAAATCTCTTTGTTTCTCACAAGTCCTTTACATGGTTACTAAAATGAGCCTCACAAAGCGGGTTAGCGGGCAGGTCTGGATGAAGGATTTGCCTCCATAGTGTGGAGAAGCTCGCGGTCTCTGCACGCGCGCTGCTGCGGGGATTTAGACAGATTGGCTCGCGGCCCAACATCATCATTTAGAACTAGATGTGTGTAAACTGTGTGTTTTTTTGTTTGTTGTTAACAACAGATACGCAATAACATTGCGGGGCCCAGGCCTACACATTGTAGTCTTACATGCAGACTCACATGCTAAGAATAAACAAACAAATTACAACATATTGTGGTTTTCGTGACCTCAGCCTTCCGAGAAGCAGTGTATTGCTGCTAGGATGTGTCTCATAAACCCTACTGAATATAAGGGATTGGCTATTCAGAATATTAATACTTTATATTGGCTTATGGCCGATAAAAAAATATCAAGGTGAAATCCTCTTTGAACCTTGCTGTTGTGTGTTTAGGCATTAATTTTCCATGTTGCAAAGTATATGCTGTATTATGCTGTGCGCCCTTGCCGCATCATGGCTTCTACGAAACACTGCTCTGTTCTGATGTAGGTCAACATCACCGGAGCTGGGCTGCAGCGCGTGGCTTACACACAGCCATCTGGAGTTCACCGCGCGCGTCGAATCTGTTTAAGGCACGCGTCTGACAGACTACACTTTGCGTTGTGCTGCACGAGAGGGGGATGAAGGGGAGCTCTGAACGCAGGCAGACGCGGCTGGCAAAACATTATGCATCGAGACCACATCGTCTTTGTTCCTCCAGGCCTGCCGGCTACACGGATAACCTGGAACACACTGCGCACACTGGATAGTCTCATATATTGTAGGCCTATTCGTGACCAATTCAGTCCTGCATGCAAATTATGTTAAACACTACAACAGTCTGATCTTGTTGTAGGCCTATATATGTAGGCTATAGCCCATTTGGCATTTTTCATAGAAAAGGTTATATTTGACATCAACACTCAAAACACCGTTGTCATGGCGTCTTGGCCTAATTTATGGTTCCTAGTGTACAGATCTGCTGAAGGGATGGGGGGGGTGGGGGTGGGGATGGAGCGGGGAAACGCACAGATGACGGGCCAGATGGAGACGGCACATTTAGGGGAGGGCACATTTGGATTCCCAATACTTGGTGAAGGTTTCTGGCCATGTTAGCAAAATATTTATTTAACGTATGATTGCCCGAGTATGAAAATACAGCAGTTAACACGAGCTCCTGAGAGCTCGAGCTCCTGAGAGCTCGTGTCGATCAATAATTCATCATTTGCAAGTGCAGTCTGATAACTGCATTCCACTGGAGTACAATACATAGGAGAGAACAGAGAATTTGCGCCATCCTCTGAGATTTTATTAAACGAGCTTGTCACGTAGCCCTTCATTTGCTTGAAATTAAAATATAACATCCAGTGTGAATATTGAATAGCCTATAGGCTAGGCTGTATGACGTTTAATCGTTGGAATAGGCTAAAGCCTAAACACGAGTAGCCGAGGATCTAAATATAATTGTTGGGACAACGATAATTTGTCATTTATTTCAAATAATAAGCTATAGGCCTAGATGCTATAGGCTATATGGGCATATGTTGATAATTCTAGCCAATTGTTGCAGGGAAAAAGTCAATATTGCACAAAAGGTCGAATCTAGACCCATTGTTCCCCAGTCTATACCAAAGCCACCATCTATTTTGCTAATTCCAATTATGACTAAAGGCATACAGGGGAACTGGAGCGTCTCTGTTCAGTAAAGCGGCAGATGCTCCCTCTCCCCCCTCTTAATTTTCAGAAGAGAAGAGGATGAACAGCGCGAGGAGAAGAGGGGCAGGCGACCGCGCGCTTTAAGCTGTGTGGCGATAATAAACTGGCTCGCGCTCCCTCTGTGTCAGATCGCTGTTAGCATCAGTCTTTTACACGACAAGCTCGCGGCGGAGGCTGAGTCCAGACTGCGCCAAACCTCCTCACACTGCCGCGTAGGCTGCATTTAGACTCTTTTTTTTTGGCGGGGGGGGGGGGTATGTTTGCTTCGGTCATGATCTGTGGAATATAGGTGTGAGTTTTTGTACCACGGCACGAAATTTCATTTTTTTTCCCGGTGTGCAGAGACCCGGTAGATCCGAAGTGAGGAAGAGGGCATTTCTGCCCAGCATCAGCACCATGACCGATCAGCATCCTCGGTGTGGCAGCGGGATTCCACGGGCTGTGTCGGTGATATCGCGGGATAAATGGGTTAAATGTTAATGACATCTCGAAAGGAATTTCTGTAAGTTGTTCCGCTAAGTACCAATGCAATTGAGCAGTAAATTACGTGGTGTCATTTTAAACAATCGAATAGGTAGGCTAGATCCTAAATACGTAAATGCAACCTTTTTTTTTTTTTTTTTTTGACAGCACATCTTTCTTTTGTAATAATACATCCCTAAAACTGTCATTGTAGCCAATCTGTAGCTGACGTTTCCAAACCGATTTCCGCGTGAGGCAGTTTGCCAAATCCCATATTTCTATTTTGTTTAAATTGAGCTTTACACCGCGTGCGCTTCATCTCCTCACACCCCGCCGGGCCCCCCAAACACGGGCAAGACTCCCGTTCAGCCCGGGAGCGCTCTCTCTCTCTCTCTCTCTCTCTCTCTCTCTCTCTTTCTCTCTCTCTCTCTCTCTCTCTCTCTCTCTCTCCGTCTCTCTCTCTCTCTCTCTCTCTCTCTCTCTCTCTCTCTCTCTCTCTCTCTCTCTCTCTCCGTCTCTCTCTCTCTCTCTCTCTCTCTCTGCTGCATTTTGCATGAGCTATCTAGGTCATTAGTATTTTAGCGCGTGCGAGACTTGACCAAGCTGCCGGGAAGCCAGATGGGCCTCCATGAGAGCTGAGCGGAGGACTGACTGCAGCAAGCCGGCCAGCTCGAGCCTTCACTGTGGCCGCTCCGCGCGGGCCTGTTGTTGCACCATCAAAGGAGTGGGTTGTCCTCGTGCAGCATCCGTGGGATTTAGACAGCCCGCTGCAGAGACGGCTACCCGGTAATGTAAATACGAAACGAGGCTTGAATTTCTGACTGTAAACTGTCATTATCCTCGATCTGCATCTCATCCCCTGCATTAATGTCGATAATGCCGTGACACATGACTATGCATGCGCACTATGACTGCTGAGATGGATGATGATGCGTCGCCGACCGGAGGAGCAAGATATTTGACGTATAGCCGCTTGCCTGCATTTTGGTGCAAGATTCACAGCTTTCGAACAGGGATTCGTATTGCACGCTCGTCCAGCTCGCGGTGTCTCCTTGAAACTGCAAAAGGACAAAAGCGGCCCGGTCTCTCCTCGTGTTCACAGCGGACCTTGATTTAAATGTCCATACAATTAAGGCACGCGGTGAATGCCAAGAGAGACGGTAAATATCATCGAGATGCCGTGTGCGTTTATGAGGCTTTGTTTTTTTAGTTAGATTAGCGGTGGGTAAATCATCTCTCGAGCTAAAGGTTAAAGGTTCCCTGCACGCGCTGTGCTGCAAAGAGACTGTGGCACCATTCGATTCACTGTAGCCTGTGTCGATGTTTAACCATTAGTGAATCTGAGCTTGACTGCACACGAGGGTGTGGTAACATAGATCTTTATGGTGTCTTGTTCGTTCTATGGTTCTAAGATCCGCCACATAAAACGTGTCTCATCTGATGTGATGTGGACAGACAAGAGATTTAGGCCTTAATGGATGAGGACGCAGCCATGAAATCTGATGGACTGTAATCGTCCTTTAGGGGAGAAGGAGTTGCGTGGGGACGAAGGAAGCGCATAGATGCGTCAACTCTGTTTTCCACTTTTTACGCGAGTAAATGGAATAGACCATGTCTTGGGTTTAGCCTATGTTGCCTTGCTATGTGTGTCGGGTGGTCACAACGTTTACAGTACTGCAGGTATTGCCTGTGTAATCTCCAGGACACAGCGAGCTCGAAAACTTTAGCCTATTAAATTAAAAAAATCTTCCAGCAAATGACGGTAGATGATTTTGGTGGTGTTCTTTTTCTTCTTCTTCCATTTAATCATGACTGTTCTACTGCTTGATGTCATTATGATTTGTTTGCAATAAAAAAAGACTGTATTAAATAACGTTAACATATTTCTTGTGTAAAGCACATTTATGAAGGCACGGCTTGGTGTTAACGTTTAAGGGCGTGGATTTAGACAGGCCTATGAGTCTAACGGTTAGTCAGAAATTAAACGCAGTAAAAACGTATAGCTGATAGAGTCCTTGCCCATGATGAATTATTCTCACACGAGTGTAATCTGAAGACTATTCAGAAATGTAATACAGATTGGAAACAGTGTCAAATGCTGTACGGCTGGCCTTAGCCCACATGGTGCTATGCTGTTCCAGCTTTATCTTGACATTCCATGCAGTAGGCTATGGCTGACATCCTCCTCGTGAGCGTGTGGATCACAGCCTGGAATCACACGTGATGTAGCGTAGGTCATTTCGCTGCACAAGGCCTAAATAATGTCAATTGCACTATTTACGATGGAATTCGTTTATTTGGTAGGCCTATGTGTTTATTAGGCCTATCATACGTATTTAAGATACGGTAGGGCTATAACACAGGGAAATAAATTGGTAGGTAAAAATAGTTCCCTTTATAATGAGCTAGGATACTATGAACGCAATGAAATCATTTAGGCATTTGAAAAGATATGACTGTTTGTGATAACGCCTCTAACTAAGATGAAATGACCCGTGTCGTCTATCAAACAGACCCGGGGCCGGTAACAAGAAAAACGGCATAGCCTAATGTAGCGTTAAAAAAAAGAAAAGTGAATCCATTGTTATTCAGCAGTCTGCACGCGATAGAATCCTCTATTTTAATGCGACACCTTTAGAAGGCAATACGGAAATGCAAAAGAAAAATACTACACATTTTGTAATGCAGCCACTGGAGATACTATAATATAGGTCATACAGATTTGAATCCATAAGCCCCAAATGAATGTTGCATTTTTGACAGACGCGTTTTTGTATTCGTGTATTCCTCCTGGCCTACGACTCAAAAGGCGAAAAGAGGATGTACAGGAGACACGAGCACGGGAGAGAAATGATGAGATTTGAGTAAAACTGAAATATAAATGTGAATAGGCCTTCCACCTGGGTCAGGCAGGGACGTGCCTATTGGCTACATGGTGGATGTAAACATTATTCAAATGAAGTGTAGGAAATTCAAGGGCACTTCTTTGACACAGCAAGACAATGTCAGTATTCGTTCAGCTTGATCAGGTGACACATGCGGTTCATTCAAGGTGACCGCCGTCTGCCCGGGACTAGAGAAATACATTGAACGGGTTAGTTCTCCCATCGAATGCAACATCAAAATCTCGTCAACAGCTTTTGGTGAATAAAGAAATACTGTATTCTGTGCGCCCTTTCTCAACTGCTCAACGGACCTTTTATGTGTTAATATTTTACCACAAGGAGGTAACCATCCAATGGGAATAACCGCCTGTTTCAGTTTCAGACATAACCTGACATGTCCCTCGTGAGAGAGGGGGGATGGGGGCTGTTACTAACCTTCTCCGGATGGAGCAGCTCATAATATTACAATAGAGATTATAGAGTCCTGCATCCCGATTGGTTGATCAAATCGTTCAAATTGAATACATGATTGAAGGGACCAATATAAACTTTTTATTTAACATAACTATACATATGAAATACATTTAAAACAGCATGCAGATGAATGAACCAAATACAAAGTGATAATGCTAATTATTACATTCTCTTACTAAAACTGTATTGTTTTTTAGTAATTTGAACATTTGAACATTAAAATGATTAAAATAAATTAGAGCATTTCTGGATGCCATTATCTGAAATATGAAGACACCTCTGAAGCCTCTAACAGAATCAAACACACACACACACACACACAAACGGCAGCAAACAGAGATGAAAATAAGGTAAGATTTAAAAAAAGGTGGAATGCAACTGGATGTAACAGAGAGAGGAAGAAAGATAGAGAAAGAGGGAGAAATCTACTGATGTAAATACCCCCCATGGTGACATGGAACTGTGTGTGTGTGTGTGAGTGTGTGTGTGTGACTCAGTGGAAGGAGAATCCAGAGGCAGGCAGGCCGCCGCACCATTGGCTGATGAACTTCAGCACATCCTGGCACTCTGGACTGTGAGTGGTCTGGAAAGGACACACACACAGCATAGCCAATCACATGTCAGAATGCTGAAGTAAACCACAAGAAGGACTGCATGTGTAGCTGTGTGTGTAGGTTTGTGTAGCTGTGTGTAGTTGTGTGTGGCTGTGTGTACAGGTGTGTGTAGCTGTGTGTAGTTATGTGTGGCCGTGTGTGTGCATGTGTAAGGTGCAGGAGTGTGCATACACAGCTGGCCTGTGAATACATCTCTATATTTGATGATGAAATACACTGAAATGATTTGGACCAAAGACAACTAGCATTCATACTGTGCATCTTTAACTGTGAGATCAAAGGGATGTGTGCTGTTATACACCCCCCACCCCACTCCTAGCAGCCCAGACAGGGTGTGTGCTGTTATACACCCCCCACCCCACTCCTAGCAGCCCAGACAGGGTGTGTGCTGTTATACACCCCCCACCCCACTCCTAGCAGCCCAGACAGGGTGTGTGCTGTTATACACCCCCCACCCCACTCCTAGCAGCCTAGACAGGGTGTGTGCTGTTATACACCCCCCACCCCACTCCTAGCAGCCCAGACAGGGTGTGTGCTGTTATACACCCCCCCACCCCACTCCTAGCAGCCCAGACAGGGTGTGTGCTGTTATACACCCGCCCACCCCACTCCTAGCAGCCCAGACAGGTTATACACCCCCCCACCCCACTCCTAGCAGCCCAGACAGGGTGTGTGCTGTTATACACCCCCCACCCCACTCCTAGCAGCCCAGACAGGTTATACACCCCCCCACCCCACTCCTAGCAGCCCAGACAGGTTATACACCCCCCCACCCCACTCCTAGCAGCCCAGACAGGTTATACACCCCCCCACCCCACTCCTAGCAGCTCAGACAGGGTGTGTGCTGTTATACACCCCCCACCCCACTCCTAGCAGCCCAGACAGGGTGTACCTTGTTATACACCCCCCCACCCCACTCCTAGCAGCCCAGACAGGGTGTACCTTGTTATACACCCCCCCACCCCACTCCTAGCAGCCCAGACAGGGTGTACCTTGTTATACACCCCCCCACCCCACTCCTAGCAGCCCAGACAGGGTGTACCTTGTTATACACCCCCCACCCCACTCCTAGCAGCCCAGACAGGGTGTGTGCTGTTATACACCCCCCACCCCACTCCTAGCAGCCCAGACAGGGTGTGTGCTGTTATACACCCCCCACCCCACTCCTAGCAGCCCAGACAGGGTGTGTGCTGTTATACACCCCCCCACCCCACTCCTAGCAGCCCAGACAGGGTGTGTGCTGTTATACACCCCCCCACCCCACTCCTAGCAGCCCAGACAGGGTGTGTGCTGTTATACACCCCCCCACCCCACTCCTAGCAGCCCAGACAGGGTGTGTGCTGTTATACACCCGCCCACCCCACTCCTAGCAGCCCAGACAGGTTATACACCCCCCCACCCCACTCCTAGCAGCCCAGACAGGGTGTGTGCTGTTATACACCCCCCACCCCACTCCTAGCAGCCCAGACAGGTTATACACCCCCCCACCCCACTCCTAGCAGCCCAGACAGGTTATACACCCCCCCACCCCACTCCTAGCAGCCCAGACAGGTTATACACCCCCCCACCCCACTCCTAGCAGCTCAGACAGGGTGTGTGCTGTTATACACCCCCCACCCCACTCCTAGCAGCCCAGACAGGGTGTACCTTGTTATACACCCCCCCACCCCACTCCTAGCAGCCCAGACAGGGTGTACCTTGTTATACACCCCCCCACCCCACTCCTAGCAGCCCAGACAGGGTGTACCTTGTTATACACCCCCCCACCCCACTCCTAGCAGCCCAGACAGGGTGTACCTTGTTATACACCCCCCACCCCACTCCTAGCAGCCCAGACAGGGTGTGTGCTGTTATACACCCCCCACCCCACTCCTAGCAGCCCAGACAGGGTGTGTGCTGTTATACACCCCCCACCCCACTCCTAGCAGCCCAGACAGGGTGTGTGCTGTTATACACCCCCCCACCCCACTCCTAGCAGCCCAGACAGGGTGTGTGCTGTTATACACCCCCCCACCCCACTCCTAGCAGCCCAGACAGGGTGTGTGCTGTTATACACCCCCCCACCCCACTCCTAGCAGCCCAGACAGGGTGTGTGCTGTTATACACCCCCCCACCCCACTCCTAGCAGCCCAGACAGGGTGTGTGCTGTTATACACCCCCCCACCCCACTCCTAGCAGCCCAGACAGGGTGTACCTTGTTATACACCCCCCACCCCACTCCTAGCAGCCCAGACAGGGTGTACACCCCCCCACCCCACTCCTAGCAGCCCAGACAGGGTGTACACCCCCCCACCCCACTCCTAGCAGCCCAGACAGGGTGTACCTTGGTGGCCATCAGGAACTTGTTCCAGTCCTCCTTGTTCGCTACCTTCCCTGGAGCCTTGAACTCCATCTTGTTCCTCAGCACAGGGTAGCCTGGAACACAAACACCCTGCTCAGTCAATAAACAGAACAGTCAGTCAGCTAGCCTGGTGGGTAGGGGGCATGTCCTGTTGTCCAGGGGGCGTGTTTTACCAGTGATGATGCAGGGCAGGGAGCAAATGCCGGTGTTGGCAGCCAGCAGCGAGGCCTCGTATGTGGCCCTCTCATCTCTGGGCAGAACCTGCTCCACCCGCTGGTCCATGGACACGGTCAGAACCCAGTCACGGATCTCCTCCCTCTGGGACTCCTGGGAACACAGCACCATCAGCACCATCAGCACCATCTGCAGCTCTACTGCAGCCCTCCTGCAGCACCATCTGCAGCTCTACTGCAGCCCTCCTGCAGCCCTCCTGCAGCTCTACAGCAGCCCTCCTGCAGCCCTCCTGCAGCTCTACTGCAGCTCTACAGCAGCCCTCCTGCAGCCCTCCTGCAGCTCTACAGCAGCCCTCCTGAAGCCCTCCTGCAGCTCTACAGCAGCCCTCCTGCAGCCCTCATGCAGCTCTACAGCAGCCCTCCTGCAGCCCTCCTGCAGCCCTCCTGCAGCCCTCCTGCAGCCCTACTGCAGCCCTCCTGCAGCCCTCCTGCAGCCCTCCTGCAGCCCTACTGCAGCCCTCCTGCAGCCCTCCTGCAGCCCTCCTGCAGCCCTCCTGCAGCCCTCCTGCAGCCCTACTGCAGCCCTCCTGAAGCCCTCCTGCAGCCCTCCTGCAGCCCTACTGCAGCTCTACATCTTACGGTCTTAGGGTCTTACGGTCACGTGCAGCTTGGTGGGGACGGGGACCTCGAAGGGGATGTCAGTGTCCTGGAAGTCCGAGTGATCCAGGGTGTCCAGGCTCCCCTCATCTATACCCTGGAGCACACACAAATCACAGAGCTACACCCATCACTCCACAGTTATCTTCCTGCTGTACAGACCCCTCGACCCCCCAGCAGAGAGGAGAGGTGAAGTGTGCTGTTAGGGTAACTCACATCCGACAGATCCAGGAAGCGGTTCAGGAAGATGAAGGCCATGTTCTCCCAGCCAATAGCCTGCGGACACGCACGCACGTACACACACATACACGCACGCACACACACATACATACACACACGTACACATTAAAATCACTGCAGAATTCCACACAGGTAGGAGAAGTCCCTCTGGTACTGCCACCCCTGACCCTTGACCCACCCTGCAGGCCATGCCCGCCTCGTAGAAGGCCTTGTCGGCCGGCACCAGGTCTGTGTGGCGCAGCAGGGAGATGGATAGCTTGGTCGCTACGCTGACCTGAGGAGAGAGGAGGAGGGGGAGAAAGGAGAGGGTGAGGGGAGGACGGGAGGAGGAGAAAGGAGAGGAGGAGGCGAGGATAACAGGTTTGTAAGATTCAGTATTTGTACAGTGTGTGTGTGAGTGTGTGAGTGTGTGTAAGTGTGTGTACCAGCAGGTCCACTCCCCTGGCAGCAGAGCGGGTGGCGCAGTAGTGGGCGATCAGCAGCATCTTCTCAAACTCCTCGTGGGACGGACTGCTGGCCTCTGATGACTTGCTCAGGTTGTCACACTGCAAACAAACATATCAGACCGTCAGATACATCACCTGCACACGAGGCAGGACAGGTGGAGTTATACTGGACCTGTATACTGGTCTGAACCGGTCTGAACCGGTCTGATCTGGCCCGGTGCTCACCAGCAGAAGCAGGACATCTCTGAGGTCGGCCCACAGGCGGAAGAACTCGGGCCCTTCCCGGCCTCGCAGACCCAGCAGGTCCAGGAACATGCGCTTGTAGATGTTGAAGTTCTGGGAGAAGGAGGAGAAGGAGGAGAAGGAGGAGAAGGAGGAGAAGGAAGAGAAGGAGGAGAAGGAGAAGGAGGAGAAGGAGGAGAAGGAAGGAGAAGGAGGAGAAGGGAGGAGAAGGAGGTGAAGGAGAAGGAGGAGAAGGAGGTGAAGGAGAAGGAGGAGAAGGAGGTGAAGGAGGAGAAGGAGGAGAAGGAGGTGAAGGAGGAGATGGAAGAGAAGGGAGGAGAAGGAGGAGAAGGAAGAGAAGAATGAGGTGAAGGAGGTGAAGGAGAAGGAGGAGAAGGAAGAGAAGAAGGAGGTGAAGGAGGTGAAGGAGGAGAAGGAGGTGAAGGAGAAGGAGGTGAAGGAGGAGAAGGAGGTGAAGGAGAAGGAGGTGAAGGAGGAGAAGGAGGAGAAGGAGGTGAAGGAGGAGAAGGAGGTGAAGGAGAAGGAGGTGAAGGAGAAGGAGGTGAAGGAGGAGAAGGAGGAGAAGGAGGTGAAGGAGGAGATGGAAGAGAAGGAAGAGAAGGGAGGAGAAGGAGGAGAAGGAAGAGAAGAAGGAGGTGAAGGAGGAGAAGGAGGAGAATGAAGAGAAGGGAGGAGAAGGAGGTGAAGGAGGAGAAGGAGGTGAAGGAGGAGAAGGAGGAGAAGGAGGTGAAGGAGGAGAAGGAGGTGAAGGAGAAGGAGGTGAAGGAGGAGAAGGAGGTGAAGGAGAAGGAGGTGAAGGAGGAGAAGGAGGAGAATAAAGAGAAGGGAGGAGAAGGAGGTGAAGGAGGAGAAGGAGGTGAAGGAGGAGATGGAAGAGAAGGGAGGAGAAGGAGGAGAAGGAGGAGAAGGAAGAGAAGGAGGAGAAGGAGGAGAAGGAGGTGAAGGAGGAGAAGGAGGAGAAGGAGGAGAAGGAGGAGATGGAAGAGAAGGAAGAGAAGGGAGGTGAAGGAGGAGAAGAAGGAGGTGAAGGAGGAGAAGGAGGTGAAGGAGGAGAAGGGAGGAGAAGGAGGTGAAGGAGGAGAATGAAGAGAAGGAGGAGAAGGAGGTGAAGGAGGAGAAGGAGGAGAAGGAGGAGAATGAAGAGAAGGAGGAGAAGGAGGTGAAGGAGGAGAAGGAGGAGAAGGAGGAGAAGGAAGAGAAGGAAGAGAAGGGAGGATAAGGAGGAGAAGGAGGAGAAGGTAACTGACTGGGCAGACAGGCAGCAAGTTCTAGAACAACATGTTGGTACAGGTGACCTACCTCCCCAGCCACCTTCCCACCTACCTACTACTTAGGTAGGTCAGAGGAGAGCGCAGTCAGGGTCAGGCAGCTACCTGAGGGTTTGCAGGGGCTCCATGCTGGCTGTACAGGTGAAGGACCTTCTCTGCTTCTCCCTCCTTGATCAAGTGGGTGGCAAACAGAGCCACATACTTGTGCAGGATCTTGAAGTTCTACCAACGCACACGAGACAAGGACAAAGACAACACTGAGTTCAGCGCAGCTTAGAGCAGTACAAGGCTGTTTCAGTTCAGGCAGGTGAGATGAGGTTACCTGTTTGGAGGCTGTTTCTAAGCACTTCTCCCACTGGCCTCTGTCTGCATACATGTCCAGTGCTGCAATTACATCCACTCCTACCAGCTACAGACACAGACACACAAAATCACATGCTTAGCTATGTGTATTCTTTATGACAGAACACAACAGTGCTTATATATAGAGTGGGCCTGTTCAAGCAGCAACACTCACAGACTCAGCCTTGCCCTGGTTCTTCAGGTGCTCCTTGTATCTCTGGTCCACATATTCCTCATACCTGCAGGACCACAGTCAGGGTGAGGGGGACACACCAGGGGAAGGGGGGGGGGGGGGAGAGGAGGGGCTACAGCCTATACATGTGGTTGCTGGATGACTGAGGGGGAAGTAGTGAGAGCAGCGTTAGCCTAGCAACCTGGTTGTTAAGGGTGATTGGAGAGGCAGGGTTGTGTGTCTCTTTGTATGTGTGTCTGTGTGTGTGTCTGTGTGTGTGTCTGTGTGTGTGTCTGTGTGTCTGTGTGTGTCTGTGTGTGTGTCTGTGTGTGTGTCTGTGTGTCTGTGTGTGTCTGTGTGTGTCTGTGTGTGTGTCTGTGTGTGTGTGTGTGTGTGTGTGTGTGTGTGTGTGTGTGTGTCTGTGTGTGTGTGTGTGTCTGTGTGTGTGTGTCACCTTGGGTCCAGCTCCTTGGCCACACGCTTGGCCTTGTTCCATTCTTCCCCCTGGATGAAAGCATCGATGGCTTCCTTAATGAGGTCCAAGTTCAGATACAGCTCTGCTGCCTGCTCAGCAGAGAGAGGGAGAGAGAGAGAGAGAGAGGGAGAGGGGGATAGAGAGGGAGAGGGGGATAGAGAGGGAGAGGGAGGGAGGGAGAGGGAGAGGGAGAGGGAGAGGGAGAGAGAGAGAGAGGGAGAGAGAGAGAGGGAGAGAGAGAGAGAGGGAGAGGGAGGGAGAGAGAGGGAGAGAGAGGGAGAGAGAGAGGGAGAGAGAGGGAGAGAGAGGCAGAGAGGGAGAGAGAGGAAGGATGAGGAGGGAGGGGGGCTGATGATATATTTGCTTTCCACAAAGAATGTCTGAAGGGCTCAGAAGAATGGCATAAAGCAGGGAGGCCTCAAACGACCCTGTCTACACACACACACACACACATTTATTTTTCATCAAATCCCCACTTCTTGTATATATATTGCTTTCACACTAAGGGCCCTATCTTGCACCCAGCGCCATTGACTGTCAACGACGCAAGTATCATTCCTAGTTTGCACTCGACGCAAAGCGGACTTTTCCCTCCACAGACGCACGTCGGTAAATTAGGGAATGACCTTGCGCTCCCGGGGGCGGTTCAGCGAAAAGAGGAGGCGTGTTCCGGCGCAAACGTTCCCTGGTGCTATTTTGCAGTTTCAGAAAACAATTCCGCCACAGACCAGGAAAAACGTAGTCTACAGTCAATGGCGCGTTATTCAGATGCTATTTTAAGGGCGCAAGCTTGGCCCGTGCGCACTGCTGGCGAGGCCAGGGTCTTCTTCCTGCTAAGCTACGTTACATTGTTTTGATTTATTGTATGGCTGTGTTACATTTCTTTCATGTCAATGATTAAAAAGATTTTCATGAGAAATGTCTTTGTATGTGAACTTGATTTGTAACAATTGTGGCAATTTCCTCCCACGCCTGTTTAACCGAAGCTAATTTTGGTGGGTTTCTTCTCCCATCTCCATCAGAATCACAATTCGGTTTATTCGCCATGTAACCTTTGTTACACAAACACAGAATTTGATGTGGCAGGAAGGTGCAAACAATAAACATACACGGGTCTTAAATTAAGTTAAAAAGTACAATGGTTAAACTAATTCTAAGAACTAAACAATTAAAAAATATAACAATAAAACAAATTATATATATATAAAAAATAGAATTTGAATGAGCAGCAAGAGTGGGCAACTTAGTGCAATAAGAAAACTGCTCTGCCTTTCCCATACAATGTCACTTCTGTCTTTTACGGCCCTGACAAGAACGTCGGTCTCCTCGGCTGTGAACCGCTCCTGGCGTGCGCCTGGCAAATCCGCCGTTATAATAGCAATCCACCATGGAACAAGCACGCCTGGTCTTAAAGGGAATGTGAGATGACGCTCTGATTGGTTTATTGCACGTTACGCCCAAACCACACCCATTAGTAATGTAGCTACTTCAGACCAACCCATTTTAGATTTGCGCCAGGCGCAAAGTCATTTATCCCGCCGGTATAATAGCAACAGCGCCGGAGTCCCACCCACAAAGTTACTTGCACTTTGTGTTTTGATACTTGCGTTTCAGATCGTTAAAATAGGGCCCTAAGCCTTTTAGACTTCCATCATGTCCCTTAACGACAGGATGGAGAATTAGACTTCGGCCAATCGGAAGCACCGGTTCTACCAACAAGTATTTAGGAGCCTCATACTTACATTTACGCATTTAGCAGACACTTTTATCCAAAGCGACTTCCAAAAGAGAGCTTTACAAAAGTGCATAGGTCACTGAACATAACAACGAGATAGCCCCAAACATTGTGGGTACTTCAATGTCCCTTTACAGAAACATGCATGGATTACAGTTTGGATATAGCTCAGTGGTAAAACATTGATATAATAAATGAAGAGGGGTCAGGCGTCAGACATGCGTATCTTAGCGACAGTGTGAACAGGAAGTGCAGACTCACAGCGTTGTACTTCCTGAGCTGAGTGAGGCGGGGGCCGACCGTGTGCACCACGGCTGCAGCACGCTCCTGCGTCAGGAACTTGATGGACAGCTCTGCCGCCTGGGGGTCAGAGGTCATAGGGGTCAGAGGTGAGCTTGCCTTTTCATTGGCGTTGTTGACGTCAAATGACATGTGGTGAGGTAAGGTGTGGAGGTCAGACAGGTGAGGTGTGGAGGTCAGACAGGTGAGGTGTGGAGGTCAGACAGGTGAGGTGAGGAGGTCAGACAGGTGAGGTGTGGAGGTCAGGCAGGTGAGGTGAGGAGGTCAGACAGGTGAGGTGAGGAGGTCAGACAGGTGAGGTGTGGAGGTCAGATAGGTGAGGTGTGGAGGTCAGACAGGTGAGGTGAGGAGGTCAGACAGGTGAGGTGAGGAGGTCAGACAGGTGAGGTGTGGAGGTCAGACAGGTGAGGTGAGGAGGTCAGACAGGTGAGGTGTGGAGGTCAGGCAGGTGAGGTGAGGAGGTCAGACAGGTGAGGTGTGGAGGTCAGACAGGTGAGGTGAGGAGGTCAGACAGGTGAGGTAAGGTGTGGATCTCTACCTTCATCCAGCACTTCTCCATGAGCGCCACGCTGGATGCGTCTGTCACCTTGAGGTAGCACTCCACAGCCCTGGAGAACTCTCCTGCCTGCTCCCACTCCCTGGCCTGCTCCACCAGCCCCTCCACGCCCCTGCTCGCACGCACACACACGCACACACACAGATACGCACGCACAGTTATACAGATGTGTGTGTTAGCAGGATAGTGAAGGCATCATTAAAGAAGGCATCTTTAATGAGCTGCTAATTAGGAATTTAATCTAAGCTAAAAGCCGCCATGTTTTAGTAAAGCATCAGAAGAGATGCATAGAGGAGTTTGTTGGTATGTAGTAGGGTATAGGGAGCATCCTCCCTCCCTCTCCCCCCCCCCCCTCCACCTCCCCCCCTCCCTCCCCCCCCTCCACCTCCCCCCCTCCCTCCCTCCCCCCTCTCACCGTGAGCCCTTCTTGGCAGCCTCCCTCTCGTACTCCTCCTGCAGCAGAGAGAGTTTGTTGGGGAGGTACTCCTTACAGATCCGCATGGCGTCGCTCCACAGCTCCGCATCCTGAGACACAAACAACAACAACATCAACAACAACATCAACAACAACATCCTTCCATCGCCCAGCGGGCCGGCTTCTCTGTAGCTCATCCAAGCACAAGACTGACTTATAGAAGTACAAAACACACACACACACAGACCACTGCAAAACTGGCAGCACCACAAGAAGATCATCCCAGGATGAGCCTGGAGGCTGTGTGCTGGTCTGAGGTGAAGACCTCTGGGACACAGCTAGTTCGTATGGTCTGAGGTGAAGCGCTCTGGGACACAGCTAGTTCGTATGGTCTGAGGTGAAGCGCTCTGGGACACAGCTAGTTCGTATGGTCTGAGGTGAAGCGCTCTGGGACACAGCTAGTTCGTATGGTCTGAGGTGAAGCCCTCTGGGACACAGCTAGTTCGTATGGTCTGAGGTGAAGCGCTCTGGGACACAGCTAGTTCGTATGGTCTGAGGTGAAGCGCTCTGGGACACAGCTAGTTCGTATGGTCTGAGGTGAAGCGCTCTGGGACACAGCTAGTTCGTATGGTCTGAGGTGAAGCCCTCTGGGACACAGCTAGTTTGTATGGTCTGAGGTGAAGCGCTCTGGGACACAGCTAGTTCGTATGGTCTGAGGTGAAGCCCTCTGGGACACAGCTAGTTCGTATGGTCTGAGGTGAAGCGCTCTGGGACACAGCTAGTTCGTATGGTTAGAGGTGTTCATTCACCTTGTAGAACTTGACTGCCAGCTCAGGTCTCTGTGCGCGGAGGAGGAAGGCCTCGGCTTTCTGGAAGTCCTTCTGCTCGCAGCAGAACTTGGCCTGGCCCACCAGAACCTCCGCCACGCTGCCCGGGTCGTGGGCCTCCGCCACACGCTGGGCACCGGTCCAGTCCTGGGTGTGGACGTACCTGGGGGGCGGAGGAGGGGAGAGAAGTCATGCACAGTTAAGCTTGCTGGTGAGAGATGCGAGAGCTGCATTGTGATATAGGAAAGGCATCTTAGCTCTACACTAGTCTTGGTCTGTGCCTGTAAACAGCACAGGAAGAATATGAGGGTGGTACTCACATTAGCGTTGCTAACTGTGCTAGCTCCTCATGCTACTCACATTCACGTTGCTAACTGTGCTAGCTCCTCATGATACTCACATTAGCGTTGCTAACTGTGCTAGCTCCTCATGCTACTCACATTAGCGTTGCTAACTGTGCTAGCTCCTCATGATACTCACATTAGCGTTGCTAACTGTGCTAGCTCCTCATGCTACTCACATTAGCGTTGCTAACTGTGCTAGCTCCTCATGCTACTCACATTAGCACGGCCTCCTTCGGCCTATCAGCTTTGATGAACTCTGCCTCGGCTTCGCTGAACTTGCCCTTGAAAAGAAAACATCTAGAATGAATAATGCATGGATGACATTTAATATCTGAGGGGAGGGAGAGAGAGAGATGGCGAGAGAAAGAGAGGACACAATGACAGGGATGAGCCAAGGATTTCTGAGTGGAGGTGTGTGTGTGTTGTGATGAGGTGTGTGTGTGTTGTGAGGTGTGCTACCTCATCCTCCAGGTACATGGCGTTCTTCAGGTGGATCTCAGGGACCTTCTGTTTGCAGGAGAGACGAGCCAACTCAAAGGCAAAATCAAAGGAGCTGGAGGAGAGGAGATAATATAAGGTTTAAAAATATATATATATTTATATTTTGCAACACTTTTTTAACACAAAGTTTGAACAAATATTTTCTAAAAATAAGTTCTGAAAGGTTGAAAAAGTAATTTATAGAAGTTTCCCCCCAAAAAAGTTTCTAAAGGCTGAAAAAATATTTGTGCAAATAAGGTGTCTTGTGCATAGTCTTTGTTTACCTCCCATCTCTGGTCCTGGAGCAGCAGTCTCTTCCCTTCCCCCTCAGAAATACAAACCAAGGTCTATCCCAGCGGTGTGAGAGGGTGTGAGAGTGTGTGTGAGAGTGCTCACCTGTTGTCTGTGGCCAGGTCTATGGTGTTCTCCAGCAGCCCTAACTTGTTGAGCAGTCTGACAGCAGCTTCTCCTCCCAGACTCTTGGCCCATAGGTAGGCTACCTGCTTCAGGGCACTGCCCCCCCCGTGGCTCTTAGCCACCTGTCCCACACACACACACACACACACACACACACACACACACACGCACACACACAAAAACAGCGGTTTGAATTTGATGGCACGCTGAGCTGCACCAGACGGGAGGTGGTGCTGCAGTGAGGGGGCGTGGTCAGCGTGTGAGGGGGCGGGGTCATCGTGTGAGGGGGCGTGGTCAGCTTGCATACCCTGAAGGCGTCCTCCCACATGTTGCAGGCACGGTACATGATCACCGCTGACTTCCACTCCTGCCCCTCCAGGTAGTGATGCTCCGCCTCCGAGAAACGAGACTCCGCCTCCAGCTCCTGGGACATGGGAGGCATGATATGCTACATCAGTACCCAAATACACCATCATGATACATACATACACTTTCTAAGTCTTTACAAAGGTCCAGCTCTAATCTGTAGATCATATTAAGGATACAACACACCTCTTTCAAGGACAGCTATAATATAAACGGTTATAATGCAGTATGTATCGTAATATAAACGGTTATAATATGAGGTGAGTTTCTCTTCAGTCCTAGCTTTAGTGTGGTGATGGGGGTGAGAGCGCCCCAGCTGTAGTGTGGTGATGGGGGTGAGAGGGCCCCAGCTGTAGTGGTGATGGGGGTGAGAGGGCCCCAGGTGGAGTGTGGTGATGGGGGTGAGAGGGCCCCAGCTGTAGTGTGGTGATGGGGGTGAGAGGGCCCCAGCTGTAGTGGTGATGGGGGTGAGAGGGCCCCAGCTGTAGTGTGGTGATGGGGGTGAGAGGGCCCCAGGTGGAGTGGTGATGGGGGTGAGAGGGCCCCAGGTGGAGTGTGGTGATGGGGGTGAGAGGGCCCCAGGTGGAGTGGTGATGGGGGTGAGAGGGCCCCAGGTGGAGTGGTGATGGGGGTGAGAGGGCCCCAGGTGGAGTGGTGATGGGGGTGAGAGGGCCCCAGGTGGAGTGGTGATGGGGGTGAGAGGGCCCCAGGTGGAGTGGTGATGGGGGTGAGAGGGCCCCAGGTGGAGTGGTGATGGGGGTGAGAGGGCCCCAGGTGGACACCTTGGCCAGGTGCAGGTGTGTCTCCGCCAGCAGGTCAGGGTGGTGTTGGGCCACCAGGCGGATCATGTCAGCAAACATCTTGTTCTTCTTGTACATGGTGATGGCCAGATCAGGCTGCTCCACGGTGGCAAACAGCCTGGACACACACACAGCGTTCTGATTACATTGCTATGCTTTGGAATGAAGAATTACTTCATCTCTGATAACATAAACCACCAAACTAGAGCAGTAAACAATTCTCATCATTGCACTGCTCTTGCCCAAGAATCTCAGCCACATTCATCAAAGCAGGGATCAATACAGCTGACTAGTGCTCCTGGTGACAGCAGACTGGTGCTGCACCATGAGCTGGAGCCCACGGGTGGAGAGGAGAGGAGGAGAAGATGGGGAGAGGAGGAGTT